>NW_021144767.1:2413971-2529126 GCF_900634625.1 Parambassis ranga
TCTGTACATGAGAACCTGGGGGTGACCTTAAGGTGTTACATGTGAGGTTACAAACGTGAGGTCAGTCCTGATCTGGTCCTTTTGGGATGAAATGAAATAAATGATTAACATTCCAGTCATTAAGTCACAGCATCTGCTCACGTAAACCTGCAGCCATTTGAAATCATTTCAGTTATTTTTGTACACACGCACCCCTGTTGACAGGAAACATTTCTGCAGATTAAAAAACAAAAAGTGAAAAATGATTCAGATGGTTCTAACCTTCAGTCCAGCTGTGTTTGATGATGCTGATTGGACTTGATGAGGAAAGACACACACCTGTCTGTATAAGACTTACAGCTCACAGTGCATGTTAGAGCACATGAGGAGCATGAGGTCAAAGGTCAAACTGACTCTGACTGTCTGTGGAACCCTTTGTATTTTTCATCAACAGAAAAATGATCCAACCAATTATGTTTAAACTGAGACTCACTGGCCCTGGCTCATTGACTGTGATGAACATATGTCTGAACACATTTTCATTGACCCACACACACACTATTATATACAGGATGTTTGGGTCTACTGGACCCAGGCATATAAAAGTGTGAAAAGTGCAGTGTTGTACCCTCATACCTGGGCCTGCTGTTTGACAGTCCCAGGTAGTGAAAGTGATCTCAGGGAGTTGTTGGATCAAATAAATGTAATTATGTGCAGTTTCATTAACATTTGTGTGTTTGGTTTAAAACCTAAACTTAAAATGTAAACTTGTTGAAGCAACACAAACCAACTAAGTCAATTCAACACAACATTGTTGAGTAAACTGAACGATCACCAACCTGATACCTACACCTGACACCAGGTGGCAGCACTTGGCTGTGTGACATGCACAGTTCCCCTTTGATGAAGTTGTCCAATTTACTTAATATAGTTATGTCAACAAGTTCCACAGAACTTAGTTGTGTTCAATCGAAATAACTAAATTATGTGAAGCTAACAAGACTGTGTTAAGTCGTTTCAACATAATCTGACATTTATTACACTGACACACCTAACACCAACTAAACAGCTCACATTTCTACACTGAAATAAATGTGGGTTGATATTTCCTTAAAGAGCTTGTCACGTTTTGCACTCAGAAAGTGCCTGTAATCTTTATTCAGGAGTTTGAATTAATGAGTAAACATTAAATTAGTACATGTTAATTAGTTCCTAAAATATGGACTTGAATTGTGCCTTTATTATGAGAATAAATATATAAATATTTATTTTCAAATGTATTTCTGTAGATTATTTATTGTGATACTATATTTGAAAGATGTCAGCAAGAAAAACACACGAGGAGCAGGAAACAACAGGACACAGGTGAGACACATTAGGGCCAGCAGGTGATCAGCAGAGGAGACACAAGGAAGTGAAGACACCTGAAACGAGAGGCATGTTAGAACTACATGAAGCTGCTTGGAGGAGCAGTGAACCCTCTTCAGACAACTCTATAACTCTGCAGGTTCTACACTTGTTCACAGCTACTTCACTTGCAGCTAGTTCAAACTTTGAAGGTCCAGCCACTGTCACTGACGGTGTCTCCTCTGTTTCAGCTGAAGACACAGCTGGACTGATGGCAAAGCCCGCTGACTGTGAGTACAGTCTTCTCTCTGTACACCACACACACCTCAGTGCGAGTATTTGGGTTTTACTGACCTTACCTTTGACCTCTCTGACCTCACAAAGAGGGCAGAGTCCAAAGGTCAGCACCAGTTCCTCTTGAACACACCATAAACCAGCTGATAGACTGATGATCTTTATTCTTTGATTGATCCCAAACTGGGAAATGTCAGGCACTCAGCGTTCTATACACCCTGAAGCCCATCAGTCCTCACAGGACAGAGGGCAGGGGTTCCTGAACGCACCACAGAGGTCATCATCTTTCTCTGCTCTCCTCTCAGACACGCACTTTGTGGATGAACACAGAGCCGACCTGATCCAGAGAATCAGCAACATCGACCCCATCCTGGACCAGCTCTTGGGCTCGGTCATCCAGCAGGAAGCATATGATCGGATCAGAGCTCAGCCCACCAGCCAGGACAAGGTCAGGGAGCTCTACACGTTCCTGCAAGCTGGAACAGAGCCCAAAGATAAATTCTACCACATCCTCCAGACGCACGAGCAGCTGCTCATCGATGACCTCAATAAGAGGTAAGCTCTGTGAGGACACCCAGGCCTGAACACCAGTGTCATCATGAGGGAACAATATATATTCTATATTTTACTCGTGTTACCTTTACTTTTCCCTTCGTTTACATATAAACAGAGTTTTCGGGTTACAATAATATTCTCATAACAGAATATGTCTTTACATATAGATAAGGACATATAAACACATGTATACACAACCATGTACCATGTAAAACATGGCCTCTCAATGATCATTATAATTATTCTCATTATCAGCTTAACTGATTATAAATATCAACATTAACATGAGACAATTTGGCTGGACCATTACTTTCCATACTAGAACTACTCATCTCCCATTTTCTTTTTTTAAACCACACAAAAAAACAGAGAGGAAAATGTATTTTAACATCATAATATGAACAATATTTTTAAGCACAACACATGAACTGAACGCCTCCTTACTCCATATTATCATTAGCAAATGCTTCATCTTCCCTGGTTTCTTTGTGAACATATGTAAGATGGTTTTAGTCAGAAATACTATGAGTGTCCTGTTTTCCTCACTAATAAGGTTATCCCAATAAAACATGTGCACGATGTTATTTGGAAAATGGAGGCAAGGAAATTATTTTTTACACATACCTGTGTGGAAACGGGGTCTTAGTGTGAATCTGTCCCTGTACTCCTTGCCAGAGCATCTTGTGTCCCTCCAAGAGTTCAAGCCATACTATTTGTTTATTAACTGCAGTTTTGACCTTTTGACTATTTTTGGATAACTCTTTGTCCTAGTCCTTAGCCCTAGTGTATGCCTAAAGCTTAGAAAACTGGGTTCAGCCTTTTGTTTCACCGAACCAGTTTTGCTCTTTGTCCATCCATCCATTTTTGACCGCTTACTTATTAATGTCCTCAGCTGTAAGAACCACTGAATTATCCCACAAACAAATAATAATAATAATAACTTTATTTATAAAGCACTTTTTAAACACACAGTTTCAAAGTGATGTACAATAAAAACAGGAAGGAGTAGAAGGAGGAGTTCCTTCAGTCAGAGACAGAGAGCAGGGAGACACTACAATATTATCACTGTAAAAACTACACACAGACATGAGTGAATGTATTTATTTGAAGTGTGTCAGAAACTCTTCCATCCATGACACATGTGAACCAGGCTTGTGTTTGCATATAGAGTGAAAGGAACAAACAGTCAGAGACAGTGTGGCTTGTTTGCTGCTTTGGATAAATGCACAATGCTGAGATCAAACCTACACTGTTGCTGCATGAAGAGGATTTTACAGTAAAGCACTGACAGAGAGCAATATTTCACAGAATGGAGGACATGAATAAACACAGAGCAGATCAGGAGAGACTCTTCTGGAGTCGACACAGATGAGTTTCAGTCTGTTTGTGTGTCTCTGACAAATTGAGGAACTCTGCTTCATGTTGATCAGCAGTTTGGACTCATGTTGGTTAGAAAATCATTCTGACTGTGTTTCTTCCTGCAGGGTGGAGCATGGTGGAGAGCAGAGGTTAAAACCTGGGCTGAGGAAGTGTAAGTTTGACTCAGTCTTTCCTCATGTTATTGTGCATGAGTCAGTGTTCTATCAGTCCATCAGAAGTCCTGTCTTTAATGGACATTTGTCTCTTGTATTCAGTCACAGTGTCATTGCACACTTACTGGATCCTTATTGTTCTGACCCACATATGCAACAAGAAAAAGGCTTTTGTCCATCAAACGTCTGGGTGTGATGTCATTGGAGTGAATATGGACTGTGACCTGCTAGCATGTCCCAGGTGTCTTTTTAGTCTCATGTCCTCCTCACTTCCACTCTCACATGAGCCAGATGATTTGTGTGTCTTTAGTCTGTGTCTGAGTACCTGTTGTGTTGATGTGTTTGTGTAGCTGGAGTCCATCTTGCTTTTGGATCAGTCATTGTCATTTGTAAATAGCTCTGTATATATTGTCATGTGTAGCTGCAGCTTGTAGGAGGGAGACGCCCTTTTTCTTTGTTCTCCTGTTTTTGGATCAGGAGTTTTAGGTTCCAGCTTTTTTTGTTTTTGCAAAAACAAAACTACCACATTACACTCATACTAATACTGACACTTGATTGTCTATTAAAAATCATATGTTTTAATATGTTTCGTTATATTACCATAGAAGCTCAAGTTAAGTATAGTTATTAGTAGTTTGTACCATGAGTGAAGGTGGTTAGGGGGAGCAGTGAAATGTTTACAGAAAACAACAAAGACCATCCATGTGTTCAGTTGCCTTGATTTACTCTCTTAGCCATAGCATTGCCAAGATGAATTCGTTTTTTTGGATGATAATGGATCTGTTCTGCTTTGTAGGAACACACTGAACTACCTGGGAAAGTTAGTTAAGACAGACAAGGTCTACCTATATGTGTAAACACACACTAACACTACTCACTGTCTTTGACACAGATGGGATGGTTCCAGTACCGGAGCCACGCCACATCACATATTACCAAAGAATTCTTCAATCAAACTTCAAGGGCAAGATTCTGTGTGCACGAGAAGGCTGGGCAAACGATAAAAAGCGTCTGGTTGATATCTACACAGAGCTGTACATCACAGCCAGCCCTGACATACACATCAACACACAGCATGAGGTCCAACAGATCCAGAAAGCCTGGAGGCCCAGAGACACTGAGACATCTGTCAAACCCAGAGACATGTTCCAACATCCTTCTGGAGAATACATACCTGTAAAAACAGTGCTGACCAACGGAATCGCAGGAATTGGAAAGACCTTCCTGGTGCAAAAGTTTATGCTGGACTGGGCTGAAGGAACAGCCAATCAAGATGTGCATCTCATTTTCCCCTTCTACTTCCGCCAGCTGAATCCACAGATGGGAAAACAGTTCAGTTTGGCAAACCTCATTCATAAATGTATCCCAGAGGCTAAGGGCATCAAAGAGGAGGCTCTTAATTGCATCTTTACTGCTTTAGAATCATCAGGAAACGGCAACTACGACGAGAGCGAATTCAAGCTTCTCTTTGTGTTTGATGGACTGGATGAGAGCCGCCTTCATCTGGACCTTCATGTTGATGATAGTGACTCTGTTGATGTAACTAAGTCCTCCACCACCGATATCTTGGTGAAAAACCTCATCAGTGGAAACCTGCTGCGCTCTGCTCGCATATGGATAACCACACGACCGGCAGCAGCCAAACAGATCCCCACTGACTGTGTGGACGTGGTGACAGAGGTCAGAGGGTTCACTGACCCACAGAAGGAGGAGTACTTCAGAAGGAGGTTCAGAGAGGAGGAGGAGCAGGCCAGCAGGATCATCTCCCACATCAAGACATCACGAAGCCTCCACATCATGTGCCACATCCCAGTCTTCTGCTGGATCACTGCTACAGTTCTGGAGGACATGTTGGAAACCAGAGACCTGCCCAAGTCCCTGACTGAGATGTATGTAGAGTTTCTGATGTTTCAGG
The DNA here is from genome assembly GCF_900634625.1 of Parambassis ranga. Lineage (NCBI taxonomy): Eukaryota > Metazoa > Chordata > Actinopteri > Ambassidae > Parambassis > Parambassis ranga. The sequence continues at coordinate 2,419,594 of NW_021144767.1, forward strand.
TAAATCAGACCAAAAAGAAATGTGGACCAGCGTCCAGGCAGTACATTTTGTCACTAGCAAAACTGGCTCTTCAGCAGCTGGAAAAGGGCAACATAATCTTCTATGAGAAGGATCTGAAAGAGTGTGGCATTAATTTCCGTGAAGCCTCAGTGTACTCAGGAGTGTTCACAGAGATCTTCAAAGAAGAGCGCAGAAGGAAACAGGAATTCACAACATTCTGCTTTGTTCACCTGAGCGTTCAGGAGTTTCTGGCTGCTTTCCACCTCATACACTGTTTCATTGATGGGGACGATGACGAGCTGGTGAACTTCCTGGGAGAGAAAAGTTGGCGGATGGATGACTTTGACTTTGTCCTGGACAAAGTGATGGAGAAATCTCTGAACAGTGAAACTGGCCACCTGGACCTGATGGTTCGCTTCCTTCATGGTCTCTCCCTGCAGTCAAATCAGAGACTCTTAGGAGACCTGCTGGGTCAGACAGAGATCAGTTCAGAGGCCATCCAGAGAGCCATCAACAAACTGAAACGGAGAAGCACTTACAGATCTCCTGACAGAAGCATCAACATCTTCCACTGTCTGATGGAGATGAATGACCTCTCAGTGCATCAGGAGATCCAAGAGTTCCTGCAGTCAGAGAACAGATCAGAGAAGGAACTCTCTGAGATCCACTGCTCAGCTCTGGCCTACATGCTGCAGATGTCAGAGGAGGTTCTTGATGAGCTAGACCTGATGAAGTACAACACAACAATGGAGGGACGATTGAGACTGCTTCCAGCTGTGAGGAACTGCAGAAAGTTCAGGTGAGTCCAGATGTGACCAATCAGTGTAGATTACTGGTTTAGTTCTTAGACACATTCACACTGTGTGTTTCTCTCTAACAGAGCTCCTTGTGTTCATTGACACATCACATCAGCTGTGTTTTTGTCTCAGATGTTCTTCTACTGTGAGAACATTGTTTTTTATGTTTCTGTTTGAAGCTGTTAAATGAATGGACAATAAATGTGTCTTTATTTGTAGTTAAAACAGCTGCATGTGGCCAAAGAGCTGCACAAACTACGTAGATACAAAGACTGCAAAAACTGCAGCACAACATCATGGTACGCAAACATGCAGACACATACCATTACACAAACAGTTCAATCAGGATGTCAGACAACACAGAATAACTCTTTAAAGTCTCTGAATGAAAGAGAAGAATTTATCTTTCAGCAATATCAGCTGGAAGAACCTACAACAGAGGAATAAAGTGAAATCCACTGTCAAAATGAGACGATGAGAATGATCAGAACTATTGTTACATGTCAAACAGTCAGATCAAATGAGATCACTGCTACTACTTAAAGTGTCCCTTTCATAATGTTCTGATATTTCTGTCATCACAGACTTTCTGACTGTTACCTCTCAGAGACTCACTGTGAAGTTGTGGCCTCAGCTCTGAAGTCCAACCCCTCCCATCTGACAGAGCTCGACATCAACTGGAACAACCTGGAGGATTCAGGACTGAAGCAGCTATGTGCTGGACTGGACAGTCCTCACTGCATACTGCAGGTTCTTAGGTCAGTTAATGTTATTATTAGGCTGAGGTCCAGTTTTTAAATCATCTGTCAGGACTGACAGACAGAAAAGGACCACAGACATGTGTATCTTCAGTCACTGTTGCTCTGATGACAAATCAGATCTACTGATATGTTCAAATGTTACTCAGTAATTCAGTGAATAATTATTATTTTCTTCCCTCCCAGTAATCTGTATGTTTTAATGTTATCCCATATTATTAGATGATCAGTGGTATCAATGGCTCTATCAATGTCTTGTATTGTTTTATTAGGTTGTGTGGCTGTGGTTTGTCAGAGATCAGCTCTCTGGGATCAGCTCTGAAGGCTAACCCCTCCCAGCTGAGATATCTGGACCTCAGTGGGAACCACCTGCAGGATGTGGAGCAGCTACGTGGTTTTCTGGAGAGTTGTGGACTGCAGACTCTGAGGTCAGTCTTAATAGTTTTATGTGTTGTGATGTAAAGTTTGTGGTGGGGTTAGCTCTGAAGTCCCAAGACTGTAGATCCTCGGGTCAGGGTAAATCTGGGTGTTGATCCAGTCTTCACATTTCATTGGTTGATCGGTTGGATTTTGCTGCTTATGTTTTGAACTTATGATGCATTACTAACCCCACCCAACCCCAGATGTTGAATGTCTGTAGGGGTTTAGTTCTTGCTTTTTGAGTTTATGATTTTGTAACTCTACTCTTGTCAAGTTGTCTGATCAATGAGGGAGGTTTGGGTTTACTAAAGCTCTTTGAGATGCAGCATGGTTTTGTTTTCAGTTGTATATCAGCATGAGTTGTAGATATAACTAGTACAAATGAGTTCCAAAATGAAATTGTTGGAACTTTCTGGTGTAAAATATTTCTGACAAAAATATGTGAATATAGAAAACACTTCAACAACATGTAGCGCTCCCCTCTGTAGTCATATTGATGATGTTATGTGCGATCACAGACGGAGATCCAGAAGCAGGTACATTTACTCACTTTAACAGAGAAAACAAAAAACTACCACTGAGGCGAAAACTGAGCTGAGTCCAAAATATAACCAAAAACAACCACTTGAAGGAGGAACGGGAAAAACAACCACGAGGACGAAGCACAACTCAGGTCCAGGGCGAGAAACAACCGGGTGGCGCGGCTGGAGGCCTAGGCAAAAAACAAGGTAAGTCACTGGTCACTTAGAACGGACAGAAAGGTGGCTGGTTGCTTAGTACGAAAATAGCAGTGAAGAACTGGCGCCGAGGAGAAGGGAGGCGGCGCTTAAGTAGCCGGCGGAATGACGGGAAACGGAACCCAGGTGAGAAGAAGCCACGACTCCACCCAGCTGGACCATCGCGCCTGGAAAGAACAAAAACAAGGAAACGAGCAAGAAATGAAAAACACAGGAAGTGCCAGAGGAGCAACTCTCACCACATTACAGATGAGGGCAGGCTTTTAGGTTCTTTTAAAGTATTTATCCAATGTTTCTTAACCCTGATTAACTCAGTTTTAATTATTATCTTGGATGTCCCTTTAATACACACAAGTGCAGTGTTTAACCCATCAATCAAATGGCCATCTTTAAATTATATTTTTAATAAAGATCTTAACTACGTCTGCATATGTCTCTGCAATTGAATCACTGCCCTTTCTCAGGTGAGTAATAAGTAACACAACACAAGGTTTTAGAAAAATAATTCTCTGTTATTTAAGAAAAGGTTAATGCTCGTGAACTAAGAACATGAAAATAAAATTAGAATATTGTTTTGGAGCCTTAAACATCAAATGTCACTTTTTTAAAGAAAAACACTCCAGCTGTTTGGAGGCAAAAACACAATATAACCTTTTTCTTAACCCTCTAATGAATTCAGAAACTCAGTTTACCAACCTCAAGGTCACTTAAACAAAAGTTGTGGCCCCCACACCTTAATACACTCTATAAAGCAGCAACTTAAATGATTACAGACTGACATATACCGCAGCAGGCCTGATGCGGTGCTTGTGTTCGTGGACGCCCAAAACTTAATGGCCGCTTCACTCTGTGAGCAAAATAAAACAAGCACCTGAGGTGTTCCAGTCCCGTCCTCCAACAGTCACAGGAGCAGGCTCAGCATCAGCATCTCACCACAGACTCCGTCTACTGTCTCTATCCTCTCTTCTTGCCGGAAGAAACTCCCAAGTCCTAGTGGCTCCAACCTCCGTCCGTGTCTCTTCTCTGTCCTCAGGTGGAAAACAGCAGATGAGCTCCTCAAACAGTCGACTGAGTGAGTCCAACTAGAGCTAGAAAAAGTCCCTTCACTTGTCATCAACTGACTTGAATCTATTCTTCCAGGTGGCTAACAGCTAGCTTTAGCATTAGCACCAAACATGAACCGTCTGAACTTCGTGCTGAAAGTCTTCCCGCCTCTCAGTATGCTGCTAGACTTCTTCTCACAGATTGTCCTGTCAACAACCTTAAGACACAAGTTACACACCGTTTTGTGCACTGCTAACTTAGAAATGAAGACAGAAAATCTCTGTTACACATGTTTCTCCGACACACCTCTCCTAGTCTGTGTCACACTGTGCTCACGGTCCTGTCACTTGTTATTAACCCCATCTATGCTGGTGGGAACATCTTTCAGCAACATTCTTTAACATAACACAACAAACATGTAACACTTTTTTACCCTTTTAAATCACATTTTAAATGCTTACACATTTAAACTTGAACTGAAATGATCAACACTCATTAAAACATGTGGGGATTTTAAACTGGGTTACAAACAAAACACATTTAGGAATGAAACCTTCTAGATGTAGGCTTCACTCAAGAGATTAAATGCTGATGGATTGTGCAAGTACATCTATAACATTAAACTGCAACTCATTAAACAAGACGAAAATATGAATTGACACACTATGAACACAAAGTTAACTAGAAAGCATTTCCTGCAGAAAATGTGAGTTTGGTTGCTGCAGCTGAAGCATTGCTCTGAATGATGTGAAGGATTGCTCTGAATTGCTGGAGAATCTGCAGTCTGAATTTAAGTTGCTGAAACACTTTGAATAGATGAAGCTGTTTTATTGTGAAAAGTAGAAAACCTTTGAACATTAGGAAGTTATGAAACAGAAACTGCTGAAGATGAACAATATGAAGTCACTGACCTTAAAGAATAGCCTGGAAATACACCATAAAGGTCTGAGGCTGGAATCATATCTAAAGCTAATAAGGACAGGCTGTATGGTTTTAATGTGGAAAAGTATCAGAGTTACCTCCCCCAGAACATTTTGGATGAAGTAGAAGCCATTTCCTGCATTCTGGTGGATTTCAACAGCTATTATACTGACAGAAGTAAAGGGTTAACTCAACAACTATTACTGAGAGATTCAATAACTCCTTATTTATTTTAAGCCATGATGACAAATATAAAACCAACTGAAAATGAAACAGTTCTGTCAGCCTCATGGTGGCACTACACTAACAGGTTATTAGAACAAAATGTTTACATCTGTTACTGTCTACCTCTGTGCCACCATGACTTTAACCACAAAAACCACATTTCTGTTTCACTGTATTCCCAATGAGGCCATCAGCTGCACTGTCAGGTTTTAGAGACTTCACAGAACAGATCAGATTAAACAGATTAGAAACAGATTACCCAAAGCCTCCAAAAAAAGCTGCACAACAGGTAACTTAGTTCACATGAATCTGTGCTGATGTGTCTGCTTGTGTTGATCAGCACACAATCAGTTCAAATGAAGTGACTGAAACACAGAGGGAGGATCAATATAGAAGGAAACCCGCTCCCTGTCTCTCACTCCTGGCCTCCTGCCCTATATGCCATAACGTCTGCTGCACGGTGTGCTTGCAGCTGAATCTCAGACCTCACCTGGCAACAATACATTTTTTTCTGATTGGCTGATTCCTGTTCTCTGCCATAGAAATGACAGATGATTAATAATAAAAAATGTACAAACATAATTCACAAATTATAACCACTGACATTACTAAGCTTAGACAATAGTGTCCTTTCATGTTGTAGAATTGTTTTTTTCATTGCACTGCTCTACTTCTTACAATTATTCAGTATTGTTAAATGTACACATTTCATTTCTTTCAGGCTGAGCAGCTGTAACCTCTCAGAGAGAAGCTGTGAAGCTCTGTCCTCAGTCCTCAGCTCCCAGTCCTCTAGTCTGAGAGAGCTGGATCTGGATAATAACGACCTGCAGGATTCAGGAGTGAAGCTTCTTTGTGCTGGACTGGAGAGTGCTGACTGTGGTCTGGAATCACTGAGGTCAGGATCTGGTTGTTGATCATTTAAATGCATACCTTAACATTATGTTTGAAGCTTTTCTACATGCAGTTCATGTGTTGACATGTGGAGGCTTTCAGATTGACACTAATGTGCACTGAATTCTACACAAGTAAAAAGATCTTTATTGTCATTATTCACAACAAATTTCCATTCATTCATCAATAACAACTACTTTGCATTTCTTTCAGACTGAGCAGCTGTAACCTCTCAGAGAGAAGCTGTGAAGCTCTGTCCTCAGTCCTCAGCTCCCAGTCCTCTAGTCTGAGAGAGCTGGACCTGGATAATAACGACCTGCAGGATTCAGGGGTGAAGCAGCTGTCTCACGGATTAGGGGGTCCAGACTGCAGACTGAAGACTCTCAGGTCAGGATCCAGCTTTTTGATCATCAGTTAAATTCTGCTTCATGTTCATGTTGAAGATCTGTTGGATTTTCCTTCTTTCTTCTTGAGTTCATGACATGTTTTGTACCTCCAGTCTGTCAGGTTGTCTGATCACACAGGAGGGCTGTGCTTCTCTGGCCTCGGCTCTGACCTCCAACCCCTCCTATCTGAGAGAGCTGGACCTGAGCTACAATCATCCAGGAGACTCAGGAGTGAAGCTGCTGTCTGCTTTACTCAACAGTCCAGATTGTAGTCTGAAGACTCTCAGGTACACAGAGACCACAGAGCATGAGTCCTCCTCAGTCTGTCAGTTTAGCTCATATATCCACAGCTGTTGATGGATGGACTGAAACTGCCGAGAAGAAATAATCACTGATCCCTGATGTTCATCTTCCTCCATCATTAAGTGTCCATCATGTTAACTTCACTTTTCTTTATACACGTTCTTCATGTCAAAATACAAACAGACTGATTTTCAGTCACACTTAGTGCAGATCAAATACAAAATGATGCCCTACTTATTAATGTCCTCAGCTGTAAGAACCACTGAATTATTTCCACAAGCAAATGTTCCTGAAACAATCCATATGTGAAGCTTCAGAGGAGACAACAACACAATGGTAGAAGGAGGAGTTCCTTCAGTCAGAGACAGAGAGCAGGGAGACACTACAATATTATCACTGTAAAAACTACACACAGACATGAGTGAATGTATTTATTTGAAGTGTGTCAGAAACTCTTCCATCCATGACACATGTGAACCAGGCTTGTGTTTGCATATAGAGTGAAAGGAACAAACAGTCAGAGACAGTGTGGCTTGTTTGCTGCTTTGGATAAATGCACAATGCTGAGATCAAACCTACACTGTTGCTGCATGAAGAGGATTTTACAGTAAAGCACTGACAGAGAGCAATATTTCACAGAATGGAGGACATGAATAAACACAGAGCAGATCAGGAGAGACTCTTCTGGAGTCGACACAGATGAGTTTCAGTCTGTTTGTGTGTCTCTGACAAATTGAGGAACTCTGCTTCATGTTGATCAGCAGTTTGGACTCATGTTGGTTAGAAAATCATTCTGACTGTGTTTCTTCCTGCAGGGTGGAGCATGGTGGAGAGCAGAGGTTAAAACCTGGGCTGAGGAAGTGTAAGTTTGACTCAGTCTTTCCTCATGTTATTGTGCATGAGTCAGTGTTCTATCAGTCCATCAGAGCTGTTGTAGCGCAGCCTCGGCGGTTGGATTTCTTTCGTGTTTACTGGAGTTTATTACTCCCCAGCAGGAGTTTTAGGTTCCAGCTTTGTCATTGTCACTGCTACAAACGCCAGTCCTAATTTTCAGCACAATGCAGCATTTCCATTCAACCAATCACAGGGCAGCTTTCCAACTGTCATGGCGGCCCCCTGTCAGTAGATAGAAAGTATGTCCAGCCGTCTTTTAAATGAGTGTTTTAGCTATGTGACATGAATAACTTTGACAGTATCCATGAGGCAGTCCTCTTTTCTTCCATGGGAAAAAAGTGGAAGCCTTCCATACAGAATCCCGAAACTCAGCTGGAGGGAAAATACCGGCCACTTCCTGTTCACATACTAAAGAGAAAAACTTTTGTCATGCGGATCAACTGACAGCCGGCGAAATAATATTATTAGAAATACATATATAAATACATAAAATGAGTTTTATGATGAAATGGATTTATAGCTTTTTGGGTGTTTAATAAATGTTTAAAATCAAAATATAGATCAGATTTTTTGATGTTATTACAAACTCATGATGATATATTACAGTTTGAAACATAAACTAGAAGTTTCATATAAACCCTTTTGGGAAAGAAAACACTTTTTTCTGGATTTATAGCGTTTTGGAAGCAATCTCTTCGTTTGTTAGGCGGGACAGCCGAAACCAGTTAAACAAGCTTTTACTGACAGCTCTGAACAGACCACATTAACTTATCATTCATCTTAGTGCAGCCGCCACAACTTCCATTTCACAAACCATTTTTTAATCTTCAGTTATTATATTTCCTTTTATTTTGCTTTGTGCTTTGGTTTCATTCTGTAACACTGGACTTATTTTTATGAAGGTTTGAACTCTGACAGTGTTTGAACAGGAGAGAAAGGAGTATAAAGTGTGTAGTGAGGGGTTCACAGCCTTAAAGCATCTAGAATAACTGTAAAAAATAAAGCCCATCACTTCACGGATTTCACCTTTTGCGGGTTATTTTTGGAACGTAACCCCGCGATTAACGAGGGACCTCTGATGAGAAGGAAGAGACTGGGCTCTCAGCTGCAGTAAAGGGGGCAGGTCTGGCTCCAACACAGGTTTCAATGTGCAAGATGTCTTGCCCTCACATTCTTCTTCCATTTCCACTTGTCCTGAAACTTCGGCCTTCGCTGTCAACCTTCCTTTTCTTACTCACACTTGCCATTTTAGAAATGGGCAATAAAAAAACACAGATCACTGGCAAAACTGGGTGGTGAGAGTTTGACCATGTTTGCTGCCATCTTGTGGTGAAATGTTAAATATATATAAATAATAATAATTTTTAAACGTGTGATTTCATCCTGTGGACAACAGTACTGGTGGCATATTATGACATTATTGATTTTATGCCAGAGGCTTCGGCCCAGTGAACATATGAACTGGACTTTTGGTCTGTTCTACAGGAAAAACCCTCAATGATAATGCACCAACAATCCCAACCAAAGAAAGGAACATAAGGACAGAAGAACCAAACAGGAAAGAAAATAGAAATAACTATTGTATATATAACCTAGAAAATTTCACAAGACATTTTGAGTGGGCCAATGCGCGCTCACCCACACTCTGCTGCCGGTCCGCCCCATTATATACCACCAAACCTCATTCCTGATCACCGGCAGATGTGAAAGATGCCACTGATGACATTTCATGCTTTTGCAGTGTTTCTGATTGGTTTTATATAAGGTTTAATAGGCCCCAAGCTTCTCCATTCATTCTGAATGGAGGAATCCTAAAGATGTGGATGTGACTTTGGCTGCTATTTTATGAAGTTTGGTAAAAGACATGAACATGAGGACTCAGTATGATAAAGTCCAACTCCTTATGAGCAGTTTGCAGTTGAAATGAATATTCTGTGTAGAGGCATGCCAGACTGATAGGCTTCCAAAGTTAGCTGGGTTTTGTCAGGGATCTCACCAGTTTCCCATTATTTCCTATGAGGGGGGTTAGGTCAGCTTAAGTGGCTTGCCTGTCAAAACAAAAAGTGGCACAGACATGGGGACTCAATATGTCAGAGGTCTAATGTTTATCTACATTTTACATTTTGAATGAAGGTTCTGTGTGAAAGCATGCCCAAACGCCATGCCTTCAAAGTTTGACAGTAATTTGATGCCTGTGTGGAGGGTCGATCGCAGTTTTTCTGGATTTTTTCAAACACCGATTATCCGATCGCTACCAAACCTCAGAGGGTAGTAGTCCTGACCGAGCCGGTCGATTTGATGTATAATTTGTAGGGGTGGCTAGCGCTAGTTAGCTGTGTAATGAATTAGAGGCTTTTATTTTGAAAATCAGTGTGTGTCTGTGTAAGTGTGTATGTGTGTGTGTGTCTGTGTAAGTGTGTGTGTGTGTGTGGGGGGGGGGGGGGGTGGGTTGGGGACACTCCCTAATGCATGTTAAAACATGTTTAAGTGTTTTATTTTGAAAATCTACACGTCAGCCATATCCTGTTATTGTGCAGGGTCTTTTATTTTGAAAATCCATGTTTGTGTGTCTGTGTGTTGGCAGGTGTGTATAGTGTGTGTCTGCATATTTCTGGGTGGCTTGTGTGTAGTTTACCAGGCCTAGTAAGGTGTGTAATGATTTGGAGGCTTTTATTTTGAAAATCAGTGTGTGTGTGTGTGTGTGTGTGTGTGTGTGTGTGTGTGTGTGTGTGTGTGTGTGTTTGTGTATGTTCCTGTATGGGGCTTTTGGATGATGCTCTTTATCCAATGATACAGTTGATGCTGCTGTTCTTCTCATGTTCTAAATGTGTCGTCTGTCTTTACTCACATTGCTGCAAATATCCAGTTTGTGTTTGAACACAAAGCTGATAGTTGTGTGTTTGTTCATTCAAACATTAGTGACAAAAAGTCTGATGATAAACTTTGTATGAATGAACAACACATCAGTCAGTAAAGACAGAATGAAGCCATCAGATGTGTCAGATGATAAACTGCAGCTGTGTCTTTTTCTCTCCATCAGATTTCTGTCAACTTGAAGTCGACACAAACTCAGTGCACACAAAGCTCAAACTGTCTGACAACAACAGGAAGGTGACACATGTGGAGGAGGAGCAGCCATATCCTGATCATCCAGACAGATTTGACAGGTTTTCTCAGCTGCTGTGTAGAAATGTTCTGACTGGTCGCTGTTACTGGGAGGTCGAGTGGAGAGGAGTGGTTTATATATCAGTGAGTTACAGAAGAATCAGAAGGAAAGGAGACAGTGATGACTGCGTGTTTGGAGAAAACAATCAGTCCTGGAGTCTGATCTGCTCTGATGATGGTTACTATGTCAGTCACAATAACAGAGTAACATCCATCTCCTCCTCCTCTGTCTCTCACAGAGCAGCAGTGTATGTGGACTGTCCTGCTGGCACTCTGTCCTTCTACAGAGTCTCCTCTGACACACTGATCCACCTCCACACCTTCAGCACCACATTCACTCAGCCTCTACATGCTGGGTTCTGGTTCTGGTTCTGGTTGTTTCCTGGTTCCTCAGTGAGTCTGTGCTGTGTGTAGAAGCAGAGTGTGTGGAAGTGACAGCAGCTTCAACTTTGTGCTTTAAATGTTGATGATGTTTCACTTTCATTTGAATCACTGACTGTGATTTCAGGTCAGAACATGTTTTTGTCTTAGAAGCAGTGAAATGAAGAATGTGAAGCTGAATTTATGATCATGAACTTTGACATGTCCTCACAAATGAAACCCTTACATTAAGAAATGCATGATTCCATGTTGTTATGGCTCTGATATTAAAATGTAGTATTATAATAGGAGTTAATGGACCTAAGTGGAAAACACCATTTAAAACTGCTGCAATACAAACACTAATAACTCCAACTCAATATTTTGGATAAACTTTGACATGACAGATATAAAATAATGCCTGAGCCTCCCAACTTGTAAAATAACTTGTTTTGTGCATGTTTACATGAAATATTTGCATCATGCAATCTACCTGGCATTTAAAGCGTTAAACTCCTCCAATGATGTCATGTTTGGTAGTTCTGAGCAGTCCTGAAGTTGTTCCACATATTGATGCAGAAAAATATGAATCTGTTCAGTTTTTAGAGCAGTTTTTAGAAGCGGACATTTTTGTCCCTGATGACACAAAGGGTAGTAAATGTGTTTCCCAGTGTTCTGGTGATGGATCAGAAACATTTACATTTGAATTCTAAAATTTGTGTTGAACTGCCCGATTGCCCTTTTTCTCCTCAACCTGTGACGTCGGCGGAACTGCGATCACTCACCTGCTCCTGCCCGGGACGTTAAAAAGAAGCAAAGACACAGAGAAAGACTCAGAGAGACACTGCAGCGCTACCACGCAGCTGTGGACCTTTCTGAACCAACCCTGAAGCACAGCCGGTCAGAGCGCGCTACGATCGCTGCGTTTAACTAAGGCTGTGTCCCAATTCAGGGTCTGCATCCTTCGGAGGACGCAGCCTACGCGGTCTCAGGAGGCCGCGTCCTCCTGAGGATCCTCCGGAGGATCCTCCACCGTTGGTAAATGGGACGGTCTGGCCTTCAAAGCACTTCCTGATTGTGGCGCGACGTCATAAATTTTGCCCCGGGAAAAACAAAAGCAGCGACAGCGACACAACACGGACTACACAACAAGCGGGACAACAGTGTGGATTTAGACATTTGGAATATTTTAATATATTTATTTGTTGTTGGAGGAAGAGGAGAGGCGGCTCCAGCGGCAGCAAAACCGGTGACGGCTCATTTTCTTCAGGCTGGGAGAGCGCAGTGGGGAGGTGACGGTAAGCTGCTGTTTAACCATATTATTGATCATAATTAATATACCGGTTACTGAGCAAACGCTAGATATATAACCAGTAGATAGACAAATATGATTAAATGGAATTTATATTTTATTCAATTGTAAGACTTGATACAGGGTCTGTTTGTAATTTTAATACTTTAAATAAATAGCTAAATGTGTAAGAACCCTGCAAATAACCCTGAAAGCACTGCTTTAATGTGTCATTAAGCATCAGGTCTGTCACTGCACCAGAGAATTACTGCTGGGTGGAGGAGAGTGGGGCTCCCTGCAGGACCAGCTGTCTGTCCTGGAGGAGGTGTACTGACCATCATCACCTTTGGAGCGTGAGGATACATACTTTATAGCTTTTCATATTTTAAGCTGCTTTGGAAGCCGCTCTGTTGAAGTTATTATTTTTATTTTTGCCCTTTTTAAAAACATCTTTAGTAACATGGCAGCCGCCGATCGTCAGCTGTGCAAACCCTGATGGACGATGTGGTGGACAGAGGAGACAGACACCCCCCTCCCCCAGATGATGTCCCACTCACAGCCAGAGGACTCCAAGGTCTTCACCGTGGCATCATCCAGTCCAGCAGCACCAAGGACTCCTGCTCAGCCAAACATTTATATATATGTTCTTTGTGAATAGTATTTTCTGCTGATCTTTATAAATAATAAACTGTACATTTTAGTTAGAAATGTTCAAACTGTGTCTTTGTAAATATTGTACATAACAGAACAATAAATGATTTACTGTGGTCACTGAGAAGTTGTTCAAAAGTTTACTTCAATTATAAATAGGTGAAAACACATGATGTAACAAGGTTAGAAGAGTTTAAGAACACAGAGACAAGAACAATTTAATACACAATTTAATAAGTAACATTTAAATAACACAGAACATAAAATCACTGCTGTCCAACATCCTCTGTATGAGCTGAGGTCTGTCCGCTCTTTCTCTGCTCTCCCTCCCTCCCTCTCCCTCTCTCTCTCCCTCTCTCTCTCTCTCTCTCCCTCTCTCTCTCTCTCTCTCTCTCTCCCTCTCTCTCTCTCTCTCTCTCTCCCTCCCTCTCCAGCCTCATCTCCTCCGTTATCAATTGTCAGGTTTCTTCTGTTTCCCTCTGCTCCTCCTACAACAAAATGCCAACAGGCAGAATGACCGTTTGATATAATAACGATAATATTGCTCCTCACGTGAACTATACTTTATACTATACTACAGTAAACAACAAGAAACAACATTCAATCAAAGCGTTTAGTTTACAGCGCCTCGTATCAACAGGACGTCATGTTTGTAAATACAAAACTCATTTTTTTAATGCCGCTGTCACTACTAGCATTTTAAAACTCTCCAACTACTGCTCTGTACTTACATTTAAATGTGAATTCGGCACTCCTGCCGCTGCTGCTCGCTTGGTCCGTCATTGTACTATTGGACAAAAAGTAGGCCCGCAAAGCATTGTGGGATATTTAAGGCCACGAAGGATGGTAGCGATGCGTCCTCCAAATTCAGGCAAAAGGAGGACGCATTTGAAGGACCCTTAGACTTTTGGCGAATTGGGACAGCCTTCACGCAGCTTTGTGACGTAAGCGGCCTTAAAATGCGCACTCTGAAGGATGCAGACCCTGAAATGAGACACAGCTACAGTAACACCTGCAGGAGGACGTCATCACCCAGTATGTGACCTGCACTGTGAGCTGTAAGGTCTTATACAGACAGGTGTGTGTCTGTCCTCATCAAGTCCAATCAGTATCATCAAAGACAGCTGGACTCAGATGAAGGTGTAGAACCATCTGAAGGACGATCAGAAGAAATGGACGCACCTGAGTTCAATATATGAGAGTCACAGCAAAGGCTCTGATACTTAGGACCATGTCATATTTCACTTTGTCTTTTTAATACATCTGCAAACATGTCAACAACTCTGTGTGTTTCTGTCAGTATGGGGAGCTGTGTGGACATTAATGATGAAAATGAACTTCAATGATTTTAGCAAATGGCTGCAATATAACAAAGTGAAACATTTAAGGGGGTCTGAATACTTCCTGCACCCACTGTACACATAACAAATGAATGTGACTGAAACAACAGCTCTGTGTGTAATATAAATATACAAACTAATGTGACTAGATCAGAACATTTTAAAAGACAGTGATGATCTGTTCTTATTGTCTAAACAGGAACAGTTGAAGCTCAGCTTGCAGCCCCTGTATCTCAGGCTTCTCAGCTTCTCTTCAGATGTTTGGAAGTTTCTGCTGGAACCTCTCATTTAATGACTCACATTTAGAACTTCTGACTTTATGTGGAGGAGGGATTGATTTTGGAATGAGGAAGCTGCAGCCTGCGATTCCACCACTAGATGTCAGCATTGGTGGCTCAGTTCAGATTGAGAGAATGCAAAGAGTGTGCAAAGCTGTCATCAAAGCAAAAGCTGGCTGCTTGGAAGAATGTCCATTTAAAAATGTCATCATATGTCCTAACCAGCAGGGGGAGCACTGATCATAAACTCTCTGTCTCACATGTTATTGTCTGCCTTTGATCATTCCATGCAATCAAAGTCAAAAGTCAAAGTCAGCTTTATTGTCAAATCTGCTATATGTGCTGGACATACAGAGAATCGAAAATTGCGTTACTCTTCACTCCCCAACATATAGCATATAACTAAAAACTTAAAATAAATATGAAGTGTAAAAAGGCACACACAAAATACAAGGCACAAAATGAAGGCACAATGCAGTGAGTGTGCCAAAGATGTATAGTGCAAGACAGTGCAGTTGGCAGAATGTAAACAGTCCAGGAATGGTTTAAGTTATAGCAGCTTATATGAGACTGGATGACATGACTAGGGTGCAAGAGAATGCACAGGGTAAAGTGGCTGGTGCACAGAGTTCCTTTTTGGTAAAGTGGCCGGTACAAAGAGTTCCTATCTTGGGGAGGGCTTGGGTGTCAGGGTCAGGGTTTTTTTGTAGAGGAAAGGGGGAGAGAGTGGGGCACAGCAGGGAGAGTGTTCAGCTTCCTGACAGCCTGGTGGATGAAGCTGTCCCTCAGTCTGCTGGTCCTGGCCCGGAGGCTGCGCAGTCTCTTTCCTGATGGCAGCAGACTAAAGAAGCGGTGTAAAGGGTGGGTGGGGTCTCCTGTGATGCGGAGGGCCTTTCGGGTGAGACGGCTGTCGTAGAGGTCTTGGAGGGAGGGCAGAGGGACGCCGATGATCCTCTCAGCTGCTCTCACTATGCGATGAAGCGTCTTCCTGCAGGTGGCGGTGCAGGCTCCGTACCACAGTGATGCAGCTGGACAGGATGCTCTCAACAGCCCCTCTGTAGAAGGTGCACAGGATGGAGGGAGGGGCTCTGGCTCTTTTAAGCTTGCGGAGGAAGTAGAGGCGCTGCTGTGCCTTCTTGGTCAGTGATGCAGTGTTGTTAGTCCAGGAGAGGTCCTCAGTGATGTGCACACCCAGGAACTTGGTGCTGCTCACCTGCTCCACAGCAGCACCGTCGATGGTTAGAGGGGTGTGCCGACTGTGTGCTCTCCTGTAGTCCACAACCATCTCCTTTGTGTTCTCCACATTCAGGGAGAGGTTGTGGTCTCTGCACCACTCGGCCAGAAGGTGCACCTCATTCCTGTAGTTTTGTTTCATCTCCACTGTAGGACAAAAAAATTCACAGCTTTGTGGCTCTGTGGCACAATGGATAGTGCATTGGACTTCTAGTTAAACACAGGAGAAGTGATTCAAAGGTTGTGGGTTTGGGTCCCACCAGAGTCAAAGTGCCTTTTAACTTCCTGTGGCACCGTCCTTCAGGGTGGATACCTGTTGCAGCAGCTCCCGTCCTGAGAGCTAGAAAAAAGGACTGCACTCAGACATCTCGGAAAACAGCGTCTCTACCCCCGGTTTTGTGACCGTACAGGTGGACAGAGATGTGACTGGTGTGAGCTTTTGCTTGGCACAGAGGCAGCTAATAAACTGAAAGTTGTACCTTTTTCAAATGACATGGTGAGGAGGAGGATACACAACACAAAGCTGGATCTGCCCTGTGCTGTGTGCTGTCATTGTTCATTGTTGAGAACGCCGATCCACAAATTCAACATGTTGCTGATGATCCCCTTTCCCTTTGGTCTCTTCCAAAAGCTAATGGTAATGGAATGCTTCTCACTGTCCTGCACTGTCTCTGCCACACCCTTCCAGTGTGAGTAGGGTGTGTTTGTACTAAAGTCACACTGTTTCTCAGCATAACTCCCTGTATGGCCCGTACAGGGATTGAACCTTGGTGTTATTAGCACCACATTCTAACTAACTGAGCTAACCAGCCCTGGCAAAGTTTAACACACCTGTCATTTCATCGGAAAACAAAAGCATACTTATCTGGCATACATAAATGTAGCTCTCAGCGTAAGTTCAGTCATGAAGACTCTATTCCACATCATCCACCTCTTATCTCTATCCCCTTCCCTCTTCACCATCCTAGCACTCTCCTTCACTGCACTGCACTCTGTCTAGTGACCTCCCACATAGTCAGGTGTTTAATAGATGGCACCTCCCTCACCAATCGGCTGTCGATCTGTCCCTCTCCTGCCCAATCATAACGTAGCAAGAGATTTAAAAGTCTCTGTCTCTTCTCCAGCTGTCTCCCGATCGAATCCGGCAACGATTCTGCGCTGCTCTATGCCGCAATCAACTGGCATTATTCCTCCTCCGGAACTCTCTCAATCCAACTTCAGATCCAATCCCATCTCCCCTGCCCCGCGCCGCAGTGGCTACCCGCGGCCTGTAAAAGGAGCGAGAAGTCAGCCTCCTCTGCTCCCAGGGCTACACGAGGGAACGCTTCTCGCTCTCCCGCTGCCGCTGCTCCGCTTTTCCCCCCGACACGCTCAATCAAACACTTCGGTGCCGGTCGTTGTTTCTTCGGTCAGTCGACCTCCACCTGAGTCCATGTCTCCTGCTCCTGTAGTCTCTGCCGATCCAGCCGCTTGCTCTCAGCCGCTGATCTCCCGTTCTCCTCCGCCATCTTCCGCCGCTACACTCTGGCATCTGCTCGGCCTGTCCCTCCTACAGGTAGGCCCTTCATTTCCCAATCCACTAAAATATGAGGGCTTACTTCTGCAGGCGGAGACAGTATTTTAGTAAACCTCATCCTGTAATCTCCTCAGCGTCATAAATTTGTGGCCAAGAATGGTCTATCTAGCTCTAACCGGAGACCTCCATCCCAATAGCCGGAAAACATATTCAATCAATATCACTAGCACTTCCAGTAAGCAGCGCTTATTCTCACTATTCGGCTACTAGCCTGGCCTGGTCTGTGGACTCCGTATTTGGCCTTGATCGCCGTGGTCCCAAATGATCTCAGCAAAATGTGGCGCTCGCGGGCTCACTGCTCCGTGTCCCTCTGTGCTTCAGCCTACTTTTCTCAATCTGCACGGATATACAAGGCCGTCAGGCGTGCAAAAACAAAAAAGAAAAAAAAAAATCGTAGCGCCTACAAGGCAAGCCATACGCAATACTCCTGCAGAATGGCATTATTCGATCTGTCCGCTCCTCACTCCGGCCTATTTCGGCAATTAGTCTTATTATGCCCGAACCTCTGTCCCCTCTTTATGCCAGTGGACAGCGCTTTAAACTTACATGGACCAGGGAGCCGACTTCTCGGATGCATTTAGATTCCTCCATTCGCCTGTTGCTATGGTATCTTTCGGCATTAAGTGGGATTTAAAATATACTTCTCTGTTCGTCTCATTTGCATTAGTACCTGCATCTTCAATCTCGCGTCAAACTCCTTATGCCAGATTCTGCTGAAGAAGCTAGTGTTCCCTCTATGCTGTCCCCTCAGACATCCCTGCTTAGTCATCTTCGATCGTGCTGCATGGAGCTTACTGCCTGATGCGCGTATTGATAACGTGAGTCGATCCCTGTACAACGCTATCACGACGATGACGTAGTCGAATTGTCTGCATATTAAGTAGCCATGTGCTTGTGTTTACATGCATTAGACGGTGAGTTCGCTATTCTGTCGTTATAGCTATTGTGCTACGTTTAAATTCATATGGTTCGATAGGACAAACGGTTAGATATTACTAATAATTAAAATAGTTAAATACTGGTTAAAAAAAAAAAAAAAAAAAAAAAAAAACTCCCACCCGGAGTTCCTCAGCATACGCTCATCCCTTCCGACATGAAACCATCTCTCCCCGTTAGAAATGCTGATATAATTTAATAAATAAAAATAAATAAATAAATAAATTTAGAGCGCTTCAAAATCTGCATTCAGATATCTCCAAGCAGCAACTATACCATTCATAAGGCCAACCTTTCACAGCTCCCTTTGGACGGTCCTCCACAGTTCCTAACTTCCGTGTCCATGTTGCCTCGAACCAAGGCTGCAGCATGATCGGTGGACCCGGTCTCTCCTGCTATGAGCTCGCAACATGGTGTCGTTCTTTTAATGATGACGTAGTGCATTCATCCGATTTTCTCAGGTTGTTCACAGATGGTGCACATCCGTGGGTTTTGGGGGGTTCTTTCCTCCAAGGGCAGTGGTCTGCTAGATGCCAGCCTTTAAATTCTCATTGCTTCATTGGAAACGCATTTGGTTTAGATAAGGGTGCTCATACTACCTTTCATCAGAACCGTGGCAGCTCACATTCAATTCAATCTCAGGTTATTTATCAAACCATACTATTTAAAGGCATTCGAAGGCTTCTCCCTCTCCTCTAGACTCCCCGTGGCCTATAACCCTTTCAATTCTCCACTAATTGGTTTCAACCCAGATCGGGTGTATTTCTCCTTCCGTTGATCCTCTCCTGGAATCCCTCTTCGCTTAGCTTTTGGTTTTCTTAGAGGAGGCCTCCCATTCCTTCAATCCCTCTAGAAGTCACCTTCGCAGAACTAGTATTCCATCGAACTACTACAAGCTGTTGCAACACCCTAAATGCAGTGGCGCATGTTCAGTAGTCATAGCCTGCACAATTCGTCCTTATGTCCTTTCAAATACATGAGTGGTTCTCTACAGGTTCGTCCCATTCAGATCCTCAAGTCCCTCTGTGACCACAGGAATCTCTCCCTCTGTCTAGGAACTGGTCTTTGCTCATACAACCTCTCGTCAGATCCCCATTATCCCTTAATCATTATTCGGGTCATCCCTTTAGAATAGGTGCAACTACTTCAGCAGCAACTCAGTGGCTCTGGTTCATGCAAGGCCCTTTAGCTATACTATCACAGCAGTGGGTTCTTTTCATGCAGGCCACATAACCAATGAATTCCTGCTAATTGGCACGTTCGGTCATCTTCTCTCTTTACATTCGTCTTCAGGCCCACCTGGCCTAGCTGGCAGGATTGTTAATAATATTATTACCGTGATTTCATCATTGTGAGTTTTTCATCATATTACTGGTGGTGGTGTAATGCTCGAATCATGCATGTTATCTCCATGCCCTCCTTTTCTCTATCCTCTCAGCTTTCCCTCAAGCTTTATAATTAATGTACTGTGAGCCGACGGGCTTCGTTTTATTCAAGGCAATGCATCTCAGCCAGTGGGCGTCATTCTGTCAGCTCAAGGTATCCCCTTCATCTCTGCAATCACTTGGTCGATGGTCTTCACTTCCTGTATTGGCCAAAACACCGGACACGTGCTCGCATCTCAGAAATCTCTCCGTCCCTGGTGAGTTTCACCTATTATTGCTGTATCGTCAATTCATGTCTGCTAACTTAACTCTCACGGCATTCTCTAGGCCTCATATCAATGCACCAATGCTGGTGGGCTTCATCACGCAAGGCCTTAAACCATCGCATCCATAGCCAGTGGGTTTCGCTCATGCAAGGCCATAATTCAATGCATCCATAGCCAGTGGGCTTCGTTCACGCTACCCTAAAAATCAATGCATCCATAGCCAGGGGGCTTCGTTCATGCTACCCCAAAAAAATGTATGCATCCATAGTCAGCGGGCCTAGATTCACGTAACTATATCCCCTTATTCACAGCTAGTAGGCTTCGATTCATGCTGACCATACCCCCATGTATTTATAGCCAGTGGGCGTCGATCCATGCAGACCATACCTCCATCCATTCATAGCCAGCAGGCTTCGATTTATGCAACCATATCCCCTTTATTCATAGCCAGCGGGCTTCGATTCATGCAACCATATCCCCTTTATTCACAGCCAGCGGGCTTCGATTCATGCAACCATATCCCCTTTATTAACAGCCAGCGGGCTTCGATTCATGCAACCATATCCCCTTTATTAACAGCCAGCGGGCTTCGATTCATGCAACCATATCCCCTTTATTCTCAGCCAGCGGGCTTCGATTCATGCAGACCATACCCCCATGTATTGGTAGTCAGCGGGCCTAGATTCATGCAACCATATCCCCTTTATTCACAGCCAGTGGGCTTCGATTCATGCAACCATATCCCCTTTATTCACAGCCAGTGGGCTTCGATTCATGCAACTATATCCCCTTTATTAACAGCCAGCGGGCTTCGATTCATGCAACCATATCCCCTTTTTTCTCAGCCAGCGGGCTTCGATTCATGCAACCATATCCCCTTTGTTCACAGCCAGTGGGCTTCGATTCATGCAGACCATACCCCCATGTATTCGTAGTCAGCGGGCCTAGATTCATGCAACCATATCCTTCTTATTCACAGCCAGTGGGCTTCGATTCATGCAACCATATCCCCTTTATTATCAGCCAGTGGGCGTCGATTCATGCAACCATACCCCCTTTATTATCAGCCAGTGGGCTTCGATTCATGCAACCATATCCCCTTTATTATCAGCCAGTGGGCTTCAATTCATGCAACCCTATCCCCCATTATTCACAGCCAGTGGGCTTCGATTCATGCCGACCTATCCCCACGTAGTCACAGTCAGCTGCCTTCTTTCATGCAAAGTCTTCTTCCACGCCTTCCCTGCTTCTAGCTCAAGTATATGCTTGCTAAACTGTCCCTATAAATTTTCCCTTCTTGAGCGGCACTCGCTAAACTCTCTCCTCTCTCCCCTTGGCTTGAGCGCATGCTCGCCAAATCCTCTCTACTTTCCATAGCTCGAGCGCATGCTCGCTAAACCTCTATTCCTCCCCTAGCTTGAGCACTTGCTTGCTAAACACTCTCCCTACATTCCGCAGCTTTAGCGCACGCTCGCTAAAATCCCTATACCTTCTTCGGCTTGAGCGCATGCTCGCTAAACTCTCTCTATACTTATATCCTTGCTTGAGCTATCCTTAGCTCAAGCATTCGCTCCCTAAGCTCTCTCTTATTCTCCTCTCTATGCTTCGAATCCAACTGCATCTGATTGTCGTAATTTCATTTTGCATGCTGCCTCTAACAATTGTCTTTTCATGCTACATGGTATCTGTTAGTGCCCAAATCATGTAAGTATCAAACTCAATTCATCTCCTTCTCTTTTGGGGGGGTCTTCGGATCAGCGGCCTCTCCGCTCGAGCTTTCCCCCCTTTCGGACGTGGTCCTCACGACGGGGTCTAGGACGCCAATGCACATTCACAATTATTGTATTAATAAATTCTTTCTCATTCAGTTCGCTGAGTCTCTCATGATTGAAATGTAGCTCTCAGCGTTAGTTCAGTCATGAAGACTCTATTCCACATCATTCACCTCTTATCTCTATCCCCTTCCCTCTTCACCATCCTAGCACTCTCCTTCACTGCACTGCACTCTGTCTAGTGACCTCCCACATAGTCAGGTGTTTAATAGATGGCACCTCCCTCACCAATCAGCTGTCGATCTGTCCCTCTCCTGCCCAATCATAACGTAGCAAGAGATTTAAAAGTCTCTGTCTCTTCTCCAGCTGTCTCCCGATCGAATCCGGCAACCCTCCTCCACCCCAAGCACCTCCCCATCCTCGCAGTTCAAGGTCTCCCCTCTCCTGCTCTCCTGCTTCTACACCACCACCAGGTCTAGACCCGGGGGGTCTTCGGATCAGCGGCCTCTCCGCTCGAGCTTTCCCCCCTTTCGGACGTGGTCCTCACGACGGGGTCTAGGACGCCAATGCACATTCACAATTATTGTATTAATAAATTCTTTCTCATTCAGTTCGCTGAGTCTCTCATGATTGAACTGTGGTGGGTCTCAGAAGACAAAGGAGATGGTTGTGGACTACAGGAGAGCACACAGTCAGCACACCCCTCTGACCATCGACGGTGCTGCTGTGGAGCAGGTGAGCAGCACCAAGTTCCTGGGTGTGCACATCACTGAGGACCTCTCCTGGACTAACAACACTGCATCACTGACCAAGAAGGAACAGCAGCGCCTCCACTTCCTCCGCAAGCTCAAAAGAGCCAGAGCCCCTCCCTCCATCCTGTGCACCTTCTACAGAGGGGCTGTTGAGAGCATCCTGTCCAGCTGCATCACTGTGTGGTACGGAGCCTGCACCACCACCTGCAGGAAGACGCTTCATCGCATAGTGAGAGCAGCTGAGAGGATCATCGGCGTCCCTCTCCCCTCCCTCCAAGACGTCTACGACAGCCGTCTCACCCGAAAGGCCCTCTGCATCACAGGAGACCCCACCCACCCTTCACACCGCTTCTTTAGTCTGCTGCCATCATTTTTCTCCCTCTTAAACTTTGTAGATATGCTTGTACATCATGTAACTGCGATTGAGTTGCCATTTTAAAACATAAAGCAAAAAAGTTTTTCAGTGTATAAATGAGTTATAAGAATGGTAACAAAAACATGAGGGAGGAAAAAAAAGAGAAACATACATGGTGTTTGATTGGTCATTTAATCCTCATGGTCTCCTGCCCCCCTTGTTGTGTAACTATATGGTAATTAGATGGTGTTTGATAAGTATCAGGGCTCTGCACAGTGATGCATGTGACAGCCAGCATTCATGCATGAACAGCCTTTGACACAGAGGTAAGGATGATAACTGACACTGTTGCACTATGTACAGTATGTATTTCTGTATTAACAATAATATGAACTGTATTGAATTGAAGGTGACTGAAGAAAACTGAAGTTATTATCAACTGGACTGATGTCATGACTGACACAAGTCACTGCTCTGAGATTGTTAACTTCAATAACATACCAGCAAACAGCCATTCCACTATATGTGGATTGTTAAATGTGATCATAGGTTTGTTAGCTGTTATCACTGTGTGTGGAAACCTGCTTGTTATAATCTCCATCATTTACTTCAAACAGCTGCACACTCCTACTAACTCTCTCATCCTGTCTCTGGCTGTGGCTGACCTGCTGGTTGGGATTGTTGTCTTTCCTCTCAGCATGGCGTTGTCGCTCAGATCTTGTCTGGATTTGAATGTTTTATCCTGCAAAGTGAGAGGCAGCTTTGATATTTCACTGA
This sequence comes from Parambassis ranga, assembly GCF_900634625.1. Classification (NCBI taxonomy): domain Eukaryota; kingdom Metazoa; phylum Chordata; class Actinopteri; family Ambassidae; genus Parambassis; species Parambassis ranga. The sequence goes on from NW_021144767.1 coordinate 2,443,107, forward strand.
GCACATGTTCTATACTGAACCTGGTTTGTATTTCTGTCGACAGATACTGTGCGGTGTGTCAGCCTCTGACGTACAGAGCTAAAATCAATCACCGTGTTGTTGTGGTCATGGTCCTGATGTGCTGGGGGGTTTCTGTTCTGACTGGGGTTGTTATTGTATTTGCTGGATTAAACAATGAAAACTGTGGAGACAGGTGTATGACAGACGTCCTTGTGGCAAACACTGTAGGTGCCATATTAACCTTTTACCTCCCAGTGATCATAATGCTGTGTATCTACCTGAAGATTTTCCTCGTTGCACAGAGACAGGTGCGCATGATCCACAACATGACAAAGTGTGGAGCAGCTGTCAGTAAGATGGAGAGGAAGGCTACCAAAACTCTGGCTATAGTTCTGGGAGTCTTTCTTTTCTGCTGGTCTCCTTTCTTTCTTTGCATCAGCTTCATACCTCTTACTGGTAAATTAGCACCCATCTCTGTGAATGAGGCTCGCATTATCAAACTCAATGTTCAACCCATTTATTTATGCTTTCTTCTACAGCTGGTTCAGATCAGCCTTCAAAATGATCATATCTGGGAGAATATTTCAAGGTGATGTTACTAACTGTAAACTGCACTGACTCCTCTTTAAAAGGAGATGGAGGAAATGCTCTGATCTTTTCCTTAAGAAAAAATAATCTTTACAATTTTTTAACTGATTATTAATCAATATAAAAGCTGGATTTTACTTGCTGATTTCATGGTGAAATATTGTTGAGGATTTTTTTAAGATGGAAAGTAATGAGCCCAAACTGATGCAACGAAGCGCCAAGTATTAAAGTGTGTGACTTAAAAGGTAAAACTTCTAAAAGTGGTATTTTTTTCAATTTGTATTGTGTTTGACAAACTCAAAATACACCCCCCTCCTCATTTCTCATAGCAAAAAAACAGGTAGAGAGAGGGGTTGATAGAGAAGGAGCAGTGTGATGAGAAAGTAGTCATGCATGGTACATTATATGATATACACTACCGCTCAGAAGTTTGGGGTCAAATGTCGAAGATAACATTAAAGTCATCAGACATACAGTCTAGACATTGATAATGTGGTAAATGACTATTCTAGTTAGAAAAGGCTGATTTTTAATGGAAAATATACAAAAGTATACAGAGGCCCTTTTCCAGCAGCCATCACTCCTGTGTTCTAATGCTACATTGTGTTAGCTAATCGTGTTAAAAAGGCTGATTAGAAAACTCCTGTGTTAGCACAGCTGAACTGTTATTCTGATCAGAGAAGCTGTAGAACTGGTCCGGTGACCCCAAACTTTTGAATGGTAGAGTATATTGTCCATCCAAGTAGACCAGAAGGGGCAGAGACTGACGCAACCTGGGCCCTCTTAATCCTACTCCAGCTCGTCAGCTCAGGATGAGCGCAGAATCAGCTCCACCCAGCAATCTCCTGCACACACAAGCGAAGAGACAACAACACTCCCTGAGAGGCCAACACAGGGCTGTAACTCTCCCCCTGTTAGCAAGGACTCTCGACCCTGGACTTTTAGCTCTCTCAGGAGGTTACATCACAAACACACAACTAAACATAACCTTGACCCCGAACGGCTCACCATTTCACAGGTTGACCCTGTGGTACCTCCATAGCCACTGCATCCTCTCACCTCAGCAACCTTGGCGCCTAGGAGCAATTTAAGAGAAAGGAAGAGACAGAGACTATAATGGACAACACAAGAGCCAACAAAGTTACATTGGTGCTCGGGACAAAGCATCTGCCATTATGTTATCTTTTCCCCTAATGTGACGAATATAAGTTATATGGCTACAGAAATAAGTTCTGTAACGAATTCAAGAAGGTTAATGGGTTGTGGTCTGTAAATACAGCTATGGGCATCCCAGAATCTAAAACAGAATATGCTGTAGAGGCAGAATTAATGCTAGAGCCTCTTTCTCTACAAAGTAGTTTACCTGGTAAGCGTTGAACTTCTTAGAAAAGAACCTAACTGGGTGGAACGGCACCTGCACCAATGTGGCTGGCATCCACATGCAGTTTACAAGGTTGATCCATCCTGGGAGCTAGAAGGACTGGAGCCGATCACAGCAGACTTTAAACACAACAAAAGTCCTGCTGACAGAAGAAGGATAACTTTTAATCAAATTTGCCAATTCCACACTCTTCTCAGCAGACAAATGGCCCAATAAACCCTCCAAGATTTTAAGTGATTCTGAGTTCTTCAAACCACCACGCAACACAGGATCATCGGGTGCAACCACGTCCTCCTCCCCCCCAACAAAAGTTGACTGCCCCACATTACCAGCAGTCAAAGCTGGACTTGCATCAGGTGAAGAGGAATCTGGCTCACCCTGGGACGAAACACGAGCATAATATGGCTTTAGCAGATTTACATGGTACAGTTGATGTCTCTTCCTGTGGTCAGCAGTGTCAATCTGATAATTTTGTTCAGACAGCTGATGTTTCACAGTATATGGACCAGCAAACTTTGCTTGAAATGGTGACCCAACACCTGGTAACAAAGCAAGTGCTTGATCCCTCTCACTAAACTGGCGCTTGTCAGCATGACGATCATACAAATGTTTCATCCTCTCCTGAGATGTCTTCAGTTTTTTCATGGCCAACTGACCTGCCACGTAAAGCCTATGCCAGAAACCATCAACATAGTCTATTAAATTTGTTGGGGGGGGGGGTCATCTGGCAACCAACCATCACGAAGTACAGCCAACCTTATGACCAAAAACTAGGTCATTGGGGCTGAATCCTGTACTTTCCTGACACACTTCTCTTGCAGCCAACAGCAACCATAGCAGACCTTCCTCCCAATCTCTGTTCAATGCGGTGCAATATGAACACAATAAAGATTTGAAGATTTGATGAAACCACTCCAGGGCCCCCTGACTCTGATTTGGCTTACGTGTAACTTGACAAGTATGACATGTCTTTATGTAAGCTGCAACATCTCGTTTTAGACGAGGCCAAAAGAAGTAATGCAATATGTGGTTATAAGTTTTGCTCACTCCTAAATGACCTAACTGATCATAAGAACACTTCAAAACTTCATTGCGAAACTTGATAGGAACCACAATTTGGACCACTGGTACCCCCACACAATCAAAACCCTGGGGCAACCACTTACGGATCAATACTCCATCCTGCACAGACAACACTTGTTCGTCAGTCACCAGTTGTTTCTTCAAAGATGGCGGCTTAGCTGGCGGAGAACCATCAGCCCAGACACGATGTCCAGCCAAATCATTGCCCAAAATCACATCAATGCCATCAATTGGCAAAGCTGAAAGGACACCAAGATGGACATCACCTTCCACAAGACCACAATAGAGACTGGCCCTATGCAAGGGAACGCACAATGTGGACAAACCTATCCCTTGAACCAACACACAACCACTAGTATCAGTAGCCTGAGAAAAAGGCAACAGAGAATCTAAAATGAATGAATCCTTTGCTGCAGTATCCTGAAGAATTTTTCTCATCACTACCAGGGAGTCAGACAAAGCCTTCAGACACAAAAGCCCTGCACCCAGAATATTTATCAGTCTCATGTGTGATAGGCACTGGCACCCCAATCATAGGCATTTTCACCACTGAAGCAGTGCAAACAACAGGTTTAACATGTTTACCTCCTGAGCGACCACCCCTGCTTTTCAGTATTGGACACTCAGCTTTCCAATGTCCCTTCTCATGACAATAATTACAGTCAAATTCCACAATGTACCGGAAGTCCGCCATTTTGAAAAACCTCTGCCATTTTGTGTTTCTCACCTGCCATACTTTTACGAACTCTTCTTCGAGGGATTTCCCATAATGCTGAAAATTTGTGAGCTCACTTTTAAGCCCATAAGGACCAAAACTTTGCGGAGCTTTATTACACGCTCTGCCCGTGGCCTGCCACGAAGTTGACCCTTCGCCAACACACAGGAAATAGATGTTTTTGTGGCTGTATCTCCCACATACTTCATCCTATGTGGATGAAACTTTACAGTCATGTTGAACATCTGACTCTGCACACATTGAAATGCTGATATGCTACAGTCACTGCGCCACCTACTGGCTGGAGGACCTTTCTTTTGTATATACGCATTTCGTTGTACTTCTCTGTCCAGCTGACCACTGCACATGCCAGTAACGTGGGAGAAAGGACTGCAAGGACTGCATAGTTTTAGTGCATAGTTTTAGTGAAACATGCCTAACTATATATATAGATAAAGGTCATATTCTTTATTATAATGACTGTTCTTATTAGTTAACATTTTAAAAGAAGGCCACTCAATGTCTGTTCATGAGTACAGAAAAAAATGCACTACATGCCTCTGTTCTTCACCACACTGCCTATACAAACAGTATTAACCAATCTAAATGATCAAATAATGATGATCTGCATACTTCCAAACATTGGATGCACGTACCATACTCGTCATCACTAGTAACAATTCTGATTGGACAACATCTACAACAATGAAACAGAGATGAGAGAGTATTAACCTTTTGCCCCAGCAATAATTACTCTTTATACCAGAACACACAATGATGCACTGTTGATACTGAAGGTTTGACTTGATTGAGGTCTAAAACATGGAAACTGAAGGCGGTAACACAACTTACATTGTGACTGACATACATCCCTGCTATGTGATAGATAACTTTGATTACATTCTGACAAACAGTCCTTCCATTCTATGTATGTTGTTATATGCTTTTCTTGCATTGTTAGCTGTTATCACTGTGTGTGGAAATCTGCTTGTTATAATCTCCATTATTTACTTCAAACAGCTGCACACTCCTACTAACTCTCTCATCCTGTCTCTGGCTGTGGCTGACCTGCTGGTTGGGATCGTTGTCTTTCCTTTCAGCATGGCGTTCTCTCTCAGTTTGTGTCTTTATTACGAGGGTTTATTCTGCAAAATAAGAGGCAGCTTTGATATTTCACTGAGCACGTGTTCTATACTGAACCTGTGTTGTATTTCTGTTGACAGATACTATGCGGTGTGTCAGCCTCTGACTTACAGATCTAAAATCAATCACCCAGTGGTTGTGGTCATGATCCTGATGTGCTGGGGGGTTTCTGTTCTGACTGGGATTGGGATTATAATTGCTGGATTAAACAATGAAAACTGTGAGGACAGGTGTTTAATAGACGTCCTTATGGCAAACACTGTTGGACCCATATTATCCTTTTACCTCCCAGTGATCATAATGCTGTGTATCTACCTGAAGATTTTCCTCGTTGCAGAGACAGGCGCGCAGCATCCACAACATGACGAAGTGTGGAGCAGCTGTCAGTAAGATGGAGAGGAAGGCCACCAAAACTCTGGCTATAGTTCTGGGAGTCTTTCTTTTATGCTGGTCTCCTTTCTTTCTTTTCATCACTTTTCTGCCTCTCGCTGGTGATTCAGTAGTTCCAATCCCCATGATAGAAACAACAAACTGGCTGGCTCTGTCTAATTCTATGCTGAATCCATTTATTTATGCTTTCTTCTACAGCTGGTTCAGATCAGCGTTCAGAATGATCATTTCTGGGAGAATATTTCAAGGTGATTTTACTAACTGTAAACTGCACTGACTGAAGTGTGGAATAAAAGCATTGTTCTTAATTCTCTCCTGTCTAAATATTAGGCAAAAAAAACAGTTCTTTCCAACATTACAACCACCTCATACTTCTTAGCACATGATCTACTGTCATTTTAATCTGGCCGGTTGTCTAAGTACACATGTCTAATTATGAAGATATCTAAAAGGTGTTGTAACATTAACAGAGGCTTATTAGTCTCAAATCCTGTTGAGTAACGTAACTTGATTCAATACAATTATAAATTGAAACTGTATATTGCCAAGAGTTGATAGTTCTTTTGTTTGTATGGAACAAACTATTATCTGCACTACTATAAGAAGGTGGCAGGACAAAAGAGCTATGTTTGCTATGTTTGTATGACTGAACCAGGCATTTAAGGTTAAGGTCAAGGTTACATGTGTACAATTTCAGAGGAGTACTTCACGTGTAAAAATGGCTGTAGCGAACAGCATCTGAATCCCAGCTCTGTATAACACATTCATTTCAGTAGTAAATGTAATGATCTGTATTGGATTGGGCTGCTAAGACTACAAGTGTGAAACAGAGGCCACTGACTTGTGAATCAGAGTAATGCAATAATTTTATTGTATTTTTTACTCTACTGGGGGATGATAAGAAAGAGAGGTGTTAAAAGGAAAGCCTTCACTTGCCTTTCAACTTGATAAAACGTAACTATAAAGGAATACGTCCCTCTTTGTGCCAGACAGGTGCGCAGCTTCCACAACACGACTAAGTGTGGAGCAGCTGTCAGTAAGGTGGAGAGGAAGGCCACCAAAACTCTGGCTATAGTTCTGGGAGTGGTTGTCAGTGCCTGCTGCAGTGTATGAAACTCTGAACTACAAAATGTAATTGTATATTATTCATACAATGACAAAGTATCTGTTATGTCTGTGGACGCTCTCATTCATCCAGGTAATGTTATGTTCTCAACGACAAAAACCACAAGAGCAGCGAAACTGAGGAAGTCACTCAAGGGAAGGGACCTCTTCCAAAAAAGTTCTCAGGTTGGGCTTGAAGCAGATAAGACTGGAGGTACCTCCCTGGAAGGTAGCGAAGCTCATCCAGGAAGGCACATCAATGAGAGCTGTGGCAAGAAGGTTTGCTGTGTCTGTCAGCACAGTGTCCACAGCATGGAGGAGACACCAGGAGACAGGCCAGTACACCAGGAGACGTGGAGGGGGCCATAGGAGGGCAACAACCCAGCAGCAGGACCGCTACCTCCTCCTTTGTGCAAGGAGGAGCAGGAGGAGCGCTGCCAGAGCCCTGCAACATGACCTCCAGCAGGCCACTGATATGCATGTTTCTGCTCTGACTGTCAGAAACAGACTCCATGAGGGTGGTATGAGGGCCTGACGTCCACAAGTGGGACTTGTGCTTACCATGCAGGGCGAACACCAAGATTGGCAGATTCACCATTGGCACCCTGTGCACTTCATGGATGAGAGCAGGTTCGCACAGGACGCCTCCCTGTGTTATGTGTAGGGAGTGCAAGGAGAAGGAGGCAAACACAGACCTCCAGTGAAAAAGCAAGTCTTTATTTACAAAAATCAAAGGTCTAGATAACAGAAAACTTCATCTGGGGAGAATAATGAAGAGCTGGGCACGCTGAGTACCGCTGTGGCTGGCTGGGAGCAAGCACCTGGCCAGACAGGTCAGCGAAGTTAGATTGAAGATCTGGTGAACGCTCCTTATAGCGCCACCTGCAGAAGGACTCATACGTAGAAACAGATGTAAAGAGCTCAGCACTCTCAACATCAACAACGTGCCACAAAACACCCCAGATTTTTAGTTTGTATTTCTTATAAAATGCCAAAATGCAGCTGATGCTGCAGGTATTCATATTGTGACTAAACCCTAATATTAATCTCCTTATCTCCTGGTGGTTGCTAAGTGAAACAACAGTTAACTTAAGTCTGGGTTTATGGTTTCAAAATTATTTTAAGAAGATATTTAAATGCAAAAAAAAAAAAAACATTGGAAAAAGTCTTCCCTCTCTGCTTCTGGGCCTCAGAATATGAGTGATTTTTTACACTTACGTGCGCAAGCACACACACATCTACTGCATAAACTGTTGTCATGGCATCCTAAAGTTTCTCCTAAGAGTCACTTAAGAGTCTTGCATCTGATTGGACAGTGAGACTCGCAGGCTTTTAGGATGTAGGAAAAAAATGATAAATGTTTACGTACATGTCCTGTTGAGTGCCACAGCAGGGAGGGACACATACGGATGTGGACCTTCTGACACGGTAATGTATGAAAACTGCGTTACTGTTTTTCTTATTCTGAACGTGTGACTTACAGGATCACACAGGCATGGAAATCACTGTCAACAGGACCGATGTTCTCACTCAGATTCATCCCTGCTTTGAAATAGACATGTCTAAGGCACTGATAAGAAACCTGTCTGAAATGTGCACACTCTTTCATATTTTTCTCGGTTCGTTGTCTGTCGTAACTGTGTGTGGAAACCTCCTCGTGATAACCTCTGTTATTTACTTCAAACAGCTGCACACTCCCAGTAACTTCCTCGTCCTGTCTCTGGCTGTGGCGGACATGTTTGTTGGGGTTTTAGTTTTTCCTCTCACCATGGAATTCTCTTTCAGCTCCTGCCTTTTCTACGATGATATATTCTGTAAGGTGCGAGGGACATTCGATGTCTCGCTGTGCTCGTCGTCCATTCTAAACCTCTGTTGTATTTCCATTGACAGATACTACGCAGTGTGTCAGCCTCTGACATACAGAGCTAAAATCAACGATTATGTTGTCGTGGTCATGATCCTGATGAGCTGGGGTGTGTCTGTGATAATAGGAATTAGTTTTGTGATTGTTGGAATCCACCAAGAACATTGTGCTGAGAATTGCTTCCTTGACGGTATATTAGCACACATCATGGGGCTTATTTTCTCTTTTTACCTCCCGGTGATCATAATGCTGTGCATCTACCTGAAGATTTTCCTCGTTGCACAGAGACAGGCGCGCAGCATCCACAACATGACGAAGTGTGGAGCAGCTGTCAGTAAGATGGAGAGGAAGGCCACCAAAACTCTGGCTATAGTGATGGGAGTGTTTCTCATGTGTTGGCTGCCTTTTTTTCTTTGCACCACTGTGCTCTCATTCACTCGTGTGTATGTGCCGCTTTTAGTGATTGAACTGCTAAACTGGCTCGCACTGTCCAATTCACTGCTCAATCCATTTATTTATGCATTCTTCTACACATGGTTCAGATCGGCCTTTCGAATGATCATCACTGGGAAAATAATCAGAGGTGGATTCTCTAACACAAACCTGAACTAACATGAATGTATCTGTACATGTGTGTACACATCGTAAAGGTTCTTATAAGATAAGATAAGGTAAGATAAGACAAGATAAGATGAAATAAGATAAGATAAGATAAGATAAGATAAGATAAGATAAGATAAGATAAGATAAGATAAGGTAAGGTAAGGTAAGGTAAGATAAGATAAGATAAGATAAGATAAGATAAGATAAGATAAGATAAGATAAGATAAGATGAAATAAGATAAGACAAGATAAGATAAGATGAAATAAGATAAGATAACATAAGATATGATAAGATAAGATACGATAAAATGGAATAAGATAAGATACGTTGAAATAAGATAAGATAAGATAAGATCAGATAAGGTAAGATAAGACAAGATAAGATGAAATAAGATAAGACAAGACAAGACAAGATAAGATAAGATAAGATAAGATAAGATAAGATAAGATAAGATAAGAACTTCATTAATCCTGGAGGAACACCTTTAATTGTAACAAAGTTGTCATACTGAGGTAACTTTAAAATGTTTCTGACAACATAAAGTCGTTTTTTACATATACAGCAATATCCTTAAACTCATGACATGTTGTTACTAAATCACACAAACATATTTTAAATGTATTATGTAGATGTGTACATAAATATTCTTCTGTGCACTTGTTGCTAAATGATGTCTTTGTTTCTACAATATATAGTGCACAGCATCATTGCAGTTTAATAAAGACATGTTTACCATGAGACACACACAAAGGCTGTGTCCCTATGGGAGAATGCAACAGTGTAAAGCCTTCATATGACTGCAACTCATCATATGATGTATTCTTGATTTCTATTCTAAACAGTGTAAGGACTCTTTGTGAAGCAGCAGTGCACATCAGAGTTATGTGAGCACAAGCCAAGAGAACCCAATTCAATTCAATTCAATTTAATTGTATTTATATAGTGATTTTTACAGTCAGAATCATCTCTAGGTGCTTCACAGAGACCCAGAGCCTGAACCCCCTTAACAGGATCAAGAAAAAACTCCCTTTAACAGGAAGAAACCTTGAACAGGACCTGGCTCATAAGGAGAACCTTTCTGCTGACATGTTGTTCAAGTTAATTATACTAGCACTGCACAGAAAACCACATAGGCACGCATTGGGAATAGTATAGTATCCAGCACTAGTAGCACTGGATTTATCAGAGGGCCGGAGGCCGTATGTTGATCTAAAGGGAGAGAGACATGCAGAAAGATACAAAGAGAGAGGCATAAACTACAAGGAAGACTGGACACACAGTGATAACATAATATATATTATAATGATGAAATATTAGATCATATATCGGCTTGATGAGGGGAGAGGAAGAAGAGCAGAGGAGGTGGATCGGTGGATCATGTTTGTGTCCCCCCCGGCAGCAAAGGCCTAAAGCAGCTTAGCTGTGATAAAGTTTACAATTCAATTTTATCTATAGAGCGCATTTTACAATCAGAATGGCCTCAAAGCACTTCAGAAAAAACAGTGATATATCAATAAGCATTGAAATATTCAGGGGCTGGACTGCAGGTCAGCATGCAGGTCTGCTAGGCACTTCCCCCAAACCAACACCTTAAACCTTAAATTATATTTTGAAAGGGATCAAAACAAGAATTTGTACTTCCTTCATGGATACAGAGGGTGAATCAACTCGAACCCAGGCCTCATGGGTGGCAGGCAGAACTCTACCACTGAACCACCAATGCTGTGCAATGCTGACATCTAGTGGTGGAATCGCAGGCTGCAGCCTCCTTATTCCAAAATCAATCCCTCCTCCACATAAAGTCAGAAGTTCTAAATGTGAGTCATTAAATGAGAGGTTCCAGCAGAAACGTCCAAACATCTGAAGAGAAGCTGAGAAGCCTGAGATACAGGGGCTGCAAGCTGAGCTTCAACTGTTCCTGTTTAGACAATAAGAACAGATCATCACTGTCTTTTAAAATGTTCTGATCAAATCACATTAGTTTGTATATTTATATTACACACAGAGCATATATATATATTACAGGAACTGGTTGCTACATTAAGAAACTGACGGACCTTTGAAGGACCTTCTTTTATAAGAAGAGCTACCTCAGAAAGAATAACATTGTTCAGTGCAGGCCATGAATGTGCTGTGTATGATATGACACAAATATAGGTATGTGCACTTTCAATGAACGTGTCCATCAATACTAAGTGTGGCAGTATGGAGACCTTCTTGCCCATTTTCTCGTAATCTCTTTTTTTAGCTGCTGTTAGTAATAGTTTAACCAGATATCGGTCCTCCGTTTGTGCGTTTGCTTCACATAGGTTACCCAAATACAGAATAATATATCATAAACCGACTTATGACATCACATTCTGCATAGGTAATGTTATTTGAAAGTATCTTTGACTGGTCGAAGTTGGATTTTCTTTGATTTGTTTTTTCTGTTTTGTTTCAGTTTCTCATCAGTTCTATCACCCAGTGGGTGCCGTTGCAGTCAGTGGGTTGTCCAGACAGTATTACAGTACAATACAAATGGCACCGAATAATGACCCGTTGATAATAGTACGGACAACAGTGGTGGAAAAAAACAGCTGGAAGAGAGGAAGTGGAGACCAGGACCTTGTTGTGTCAAATGTGGGTCCAGGGATTCTAGCAGGCATGAATGGGAGGCTCTGGCTTTCGGTCCTTCTGTTGTTAGGCTCTGTCTTGCACCACGCTTGCTTGCTGGTTTGGGCATGGCTTTTCCTTTACGTTTGGGCTGCCTCTCTGCCTCACTGTGACAAAAAAAATAAATGAGTGGCCTTGCTTTGAAAGACACACATATGCAAACATAATGATAGATGCATACACACCTTCTGCCCTTTCAGACAAACAAATTTATGAAATCTATCGATCGAAGTTATTCCATATGCTGAATATTTAACCCTCATGGACTGTTCGCAAACACTACCCTAATGTGTTGTTTGGGGACAAAAACGTCCCCTAACTTTAACGGTTTTAAAAATATATTAGATAAATATTTTTTTGAAATTTTTTTGCATAGACCTTTTAATTAACTTCAGTTCTAATCAACAGTAGTGAAAAAAATCATTTTCCCCCAGGATTTTAACCCTTTAATCACCAATTTTATAAGGGGTGGTGCTGAAAATTGAAAAAAAAAACACACACAAAATGGCTCATTTTTAATAGAAAAGGTGAATGTGGACTGGATTCTTTTTAACCTTTATTACAGTCTTGGTCATGTCAAACATCAGTAAAAAAATTGACTTTATTGCATTATTAGTTTTTGCACAGCACTGGATTTTCTTTTTTTCTCCCATTTTGTCCCATAGACTTCCATTATAAACACACTTTTTTTGACTGCACAGCCATGGCACTAAATAATCATGCATTCTTGATTGTTGGTGGTTTACCCTGTTGGTAGGAGGTAACATTTGTGATTTTTACAGTTAACAACTTAATGACCATATTATCCCTTTACCTGCAGGCCTGTGCTTATGTAGTGTAGTTTCTGGCTTGTATATGGAGTTATAGGGAGTATTTTAGCACATAATTGTGTGTCTACACACTGTGTGTGTATGTTAGAGAGAGAGAGAGAGAAAGAGAGATCTGTGCACTGTGTGTAACACAACTACCAAGACTTTATAGAGTAAACAAAAAGTGTGGCTCTTTGATGCTGAGAGGTGCAGAGTAAATAAAACCCAAGCAGGTGGCCGTGCATGCGTTCTCCTGGTCATTTGATAGTGAGGAGAGGAGCAAGCAAGATGAAGAGAGGATTCACTTGTGCCAAAGCTTTGGAATTGATAATGCAGCCTGGCCCTTCTAGTGAGCTGGAGGACATGTCATCTTCTCTCTCTGACACTACGGATACAGCAGATTCAGATCCTGATTTTGCCGTGGCACCATTATCTTCTTCAACTTATTCCACTGAAGGTGAGGAGGATTCAGAGGCTGATGGATATGGGTGGATTGGAAAAAATGGTGAAGTGTGGTTTCCCACCAATGCGGAGACAACTCCCTTTTTGCAGCATGCCAGAGGTGTGAAGCCAGGGCCAACACAGTATGACATTGTCAGGGTCCAGAATGCGGATTCTGCATTGCACCTGTTTTTTACAGAGGAGATGATTGACCTCATTGTCAGCATGACTAACCTCCATGGACACTGCACAGTGAGGAACTGGATTGCCATAGACACCACAGATCTGCGTGCCTACATGGGGCTCTTGATTTTGGCTGGAGTCTACAGGTCCAGAGGGGAGTCCACACTCAGCCTGTGGGATGAACACAATGGTCGTACAATTTTCAGAGCTACTATGTCCCTCTCAAGGTTTCATCTCATCAGCAGAGGTCTGCGTTTTGATGACAAGCTGCAGAGACCAGCTCGTCGCAGAGAGGACAAGTTGGCCCCCATCAGGTCCCTGTGGGAAATGTGGGTGCATCGCCTTCCCCTCCTGTTCAACCCCGGCAAAGATGTAACAGTCGATGAGCAGCTGGTGCCATTCAAAGGGCGATGCTCTTTTCGACAGTACATGCCAAAAAAAACGTCCAAATATGGACTAAAAATTTGGGTGACTGCCGATGTTGCTACATCTTATGCTTGGAAGTGTGACATTTACCTGGGAAAGATAGGTGATGCTGCAGAGGTAGGCCAGGGCAAGCGTGTCGTCATGGAGATGACAGAAGGACTCCAAGGTGTCACTGTCACATGTGACAACTTTTTTACCTCCTACTCACTTGCCCAGGAGCTTCTGCAGAAGAAAGTAAACTTGGTTGGGACCATGAGGAAAAATAAGCCAGAGCTGCCAGCCAACCTGGTGCAGGTTAAAGGAAGACCTGCATTCTCCTCCGTCTTCGCCTTTAAAAAGAACACCACAGCTGTGAGTTACATCCCTAAATGTGGGAGAAATGTGATCCTCATCAGCACGAGGCACCGCAAGGCAGCAGTGACAGAGGGACCAAAAAAGAAGCCGGAGATCGTCACCGACGACAACCACTGCAAGGGAGGCGTCGACAATCTTGACAAGGTATGTGAGATTACATATTTCTTTTTTCATTCATTCTGATGATTTTTTTTACTAAATTCATATCCCTGTTACAGACAAATTTAGGAATTACAGTTAGTGTTTTGATCATCTTTGCATAATTATTCTCAATGTCATGTGCAGCTTCAGAATGAAGTAACTCCTTGTCAAGATGAAATCTGTACTTATTCTCTTCTTGTTTTTAATCTTTGTAGGTTGTCGGTACCTACAGCTGCAGAAGAAAGACCAATCGGTGGCCACAGGCCTTATTTTTCAATATGGTGGATGTCTCGGCATATAATGCATATGTCATCTTCACAGCTGTGGATCCCTCCTGGAACAAGGCAAAGTTTTTTAGTTTTTTAGGCTTTTCCTAGAAGAGCTGGGAAATTCTCTAGTCTCTGCAGCAATGTTAAGAAGAAAGCACACCCCTCGTGCAGCAGCTGCTTTGGTACGGCTGAGAGGGATCCAGGCTTCTGCAGCTGCCCCTCCAGACGCGGAGCCACCGATACCAGAAGACACCTGCAGCTCAAGAAAGAGAAGAGTGCATGTGGTGCACAGGGCAACGAAAAAAAACCGTCACCACTTGCATCTCTTGTGGTCGTTACATTTGCAAAGAGCACCAGGTGACATGCTGCAAGTCCTGCGGTAGAAAGTAAACACTAAATACTTAGTGTAGGTTCATTTGAGGTTGTTGTAGAATGTTGGTTCATAATAAAGTGTTATGTTCATAAATCTGATGTAATGAAATCTGAGTCGTTTCTTTTAACAGGGAAAAAAAGACAAGTATTTCATCCACAGGCCTGCAGGTAAAGGGTTGTATGGTCATTAAGTTGTTAACTGTAAAAATCACAAATGTTACCTCCTACCAACAGGGTAAACCACCAACAATCAAGAATGCATGATTATTTAGTGCCATGGCTGTGCAGTCAAAAAAAGTGTGTTTATAATGTAAGTCTATGGGACAAAATGGGAGAAAAAAGAAAATCCAGTGCTGTGCAAAAACTAATAATGCAATAAAGTCAATGTTGTTACTGATGTTTGACATGACCAAGACTGTAATAAAGGTTCAAAAGAATCCAGTCCACATTCACCTTTTCTATTAAAAATGAGCCATTTTGTGTGTTTTTTTTTTTTCAATTTTCAGCACCACCCCTTATAAAATTGGTGATTAAAGGGTTAAAATCCTGGGGGAAAATGATTTTTTCACTACTGTTGATCAGAACTGAAGTTAATTAAAAGGTCTATGCAAAAAAATTTCAAAAAAATATTTATCTAATAAAGTTAGGGGACGTTTTTGTCCCCGAACAACACATTAGGGGGTAAGATTTGCCCACAGTGTACCGTTGACCTATGAAAAATTTTAAAATCATATTAACAAAATTTATGTAAAATTAAGCTTATTGAGGAAAAATGATTCAATTTGTCCACATATTGACAAAGTCATGGCCAAAATAAACTCTCAGAGGACAAAAATGTCCCGAACAACACATGAGGGTTAAAACACATATACAACATCTCTAATAGTTCATATATAGGGCTTACATACCTTTCTGAATCAGAAGAGAACTGACGATGGGCTAAGTTTATCAGGCATTCGGAGGCATCTCCAGACCGGTTGGGAAGGTCGAAGACTGCTCTGAAGCGGGCCAGGAAGGTGTCGTGATCCTGGGCTGAGATAGGTCGTACCGCGTCCTTGGCCTCAGCCCATTCAAGATTCAAGATTCAAGATTCAAGAAGTTTATTGTCAAATGCACAGCACTTTACAGTTACACTGAGCAATGAAATTCTTACTTTGCGAGTTCCCTTCATATGACTTTATACACAACTAAATTAAGATAAAAAAATAAACAGTAGACTTAGGCATAAGAATAAATAAAAATACGAATAAACAATAGGAAAAAATAAAATAGAATAAGCAAAATGTGCAGTTCTATGTACAGAATGTGCAGTTCTATGTACAGAGGTAGGACGTTTAGAATGTGCAAATATTTTAAGAGATTGTACATGCAAAAACAAATATGTGCAATTTTTGCATTGTGGAAAGATAAAGAAAAATGTTCAGTCAGTGGTTCAGTAGCCTGATGGCCTGTGGATAGAAACTGTTTTTTAGTCTGGTTGTCCTTGCTTTCACGCTCCTGAAGCGTCTGACTGACGGCAGGAGTGTGAACAGTGAGTGCTGTGGGTGAGTGCGGTCTTTGATGATATTGTGGGCCCTCTTTGTGACCCGGGCATTATAGATATCCTGTAGAGGTGGGAAGGCTGCTCCACAGATGAACTGAGCCATTTTAATGACACGCTGTTACTCTGGGAGGGGACGCAGTCGTAGGTGAAGAGGGTGTACAGCAGTGGACTGAGCACGCAGCCTTGGGGGGTTCCTATGCTCACAGTCTTTGTGGCTGATATTCTGGCACCAACTCTGACAGTCTGGGGTCTGTCTGTGAGGAAGTCCTGGACCCAGCGGCAGAGGGGGGATGTCAGTCCAAGAGTGAGGAGCTTTTCAGCCAGTGTGCTGGGAATGACAGTGTTAAATGCTGAGCTGTAATCTATACACAGCATTCTTTGTGTTCGAGATGTGACAGAGCTGTGTGGATGGCTGCAATAACGGCATCGTCAGTGGAACGGTTCTGGCGGTATGCAAACTGCAGGGGGTCTAAGGTGTCTGGGATGGTGTCTTTGATGTGGGACATGACTATCCTCTCAAAACACTTCATTACAATGGAAGTGAGGGCAATGGGGCGATAGTCATTCAAACAGGTTATTTTGTTTTTCTTGGGGAGGGGCACTATGGTGGTGGTCTTGAAGCATGTGGGCACAGATGACTGAGAGAGGGACAAATTGAAAATGTCTGTGAAAACCTCAGCCAGCTCTGAAGAGCAGGCCCTCAAAGCACGGCCGGGGATGTTGTCAGGGCCAGCTGCTTTTCGGGGGTTTGTCCTCTTCAGAGCCCTGCGCACCTCAGTTGAAGTCCCAGTGAGTGAAGAGCTCTGTGCTGCCTCTGCTGGTAGAATCCCTCTGTGCTGTTTGGTGTAGAGGGTGTCGAAGCAAGCGTAGAACTCATTCAGCTCATCTGGTAGTGTTCTGTGGCTGTCTGTGACCGTACTGCTCCTCTGCTGGAAGTCTGTGATGTGACGTAGGCCCTGCCACATGCTCCGGGAGTCTGAGTTGTTGTAGTATCCCTCCAGCTTCAGTCTGTACTGCCTCTTGGCTTCCCTGATGGATCTACGTAGATCATATCTGGCCTTTTTGTAGGCTTCAGCATCACCAGAGTTGAATGCAGTGAAGCGTGCATGCAGCATGGAGCGTACCTCATAGTTCATCCAGGGTTTCTGATTGGGAAATATTTTGCAGCACTTGGTGGAGACAATGTTATCAACACAGGTGCTGATGTAGCTGGTGACGGCTGAAGCATATTCCTCTAAGTCCACAGAACAGTCCTCCTCTCTCCAAGCAGCAGTTTTAAACACGTCCCAGTTTGTAGCATTAAAGCAGTCCTGAAGCACCATGTCAGTCTCTTCATTCCAAACTTTGATGGTTTTGCTTACTGGGGGGGCTTGTTTGAGGAGCTGTCTGTAGGCTGGGTAGAGGAACACAGAGATATGGTCAGATTGTCCAAAGTGGGGGTGGGGCGCTGCCTTGTATGCGCCCTTCACGTTGCTGTAGACCTGGTCCAGAGTGTTGTTGTTCCTTGTAGGAAAAGTCACATATTGGTGAAATTTTGGGAGCACAGACCTGAGGTGGTTAAAATCCCCGGCAACAACAAACACAGCATCCGGGTGTGCAGTCTCGTATTTGCCAATGATTTCATGCAGTAGTCCTAACGCTGTGGTCTGATCGGCCCGCGGTTGGATGTAAACAGCCAGCAGAAACACAGCACTGAACTCCCTTGGCAAATAAAAAGGTCTGCACTTCACCATCAACACTTCGATGTCCGCACAGCAGTGTTTCTCCACCACCTGAGCGTCTGTGCACCATCTGTTGTTAACGTAGACACACACACCGCCGCCTTTGTTTTTACCTGCGGCTGATGTGCGGTCTCCGCGGTGCACTGTGTGGCTCTGAAGCTGAATGGCTGAGTCCGGTGTACTTGCAGTAGTCCATGTTTCCGTGAAGATAAGAGCACAGCACTCTCTGATCTCACGTTGAGATGTTGTCCTTGTTCGTAGCTCATCCATTTTATTTTCCAGAGAGCGGACGTTAGCTAACAGAAGGCTGGGTAGTGGTGGTCGTGTGCCTCTAGCCTTTAGCCTAGCATGTAGCCCTCCTCTCTTGCCCCGTTTCCGTCTCGCTGTTCGCCGGTCCCTTTGTTTACTCGGGCCTTGTGGTGGTGCGGTCTGCCGGCTGGAGTTGGTGGGATCCGTGCAGAGGAGAAGAGAGCTGTAGTCCAAAAGTTCTGAATTTAGTTTGTGGTAAACTTTTCCGATGTCCAGAAGTGATTCTCTGCTGTACGTGATCCTTGTGAACAGGCACTGAACATTTGCAATCCTTATACACACTAAAATAAACAATAAACAAAGTCGATGTCGGGAGCTCCTCACAAACACGTCTGCCGCGTGGGGCGCCATGACTCAAACATTGAAGAGCCCTGTCCCCAAGCAAGCCCATGATGTAGAGGTTCTTAGCACTGTCGGAGGCGAAGGTGACGGGTTTGAGAACGAAGACATTGGTACACTGAAGCAAAAAGCCGCAACAGCCTGAAGAAGAACCCCGGTAAGGTTCCGGGTCCGACAGTTCTTCTGTTACGTGGCGTACAAGGAAGGAGATCCAGGCGCAGGTAAAAATAATAATTCACTTTAATGATGGAACAAAAATCAACCTCGAAGGCGAATAAGGAAAGAGTCCAAAAATAACAAAGGGCAACCACGAGGGTGAACTACGATGAGCCTTCAAAAACCAAAGGTGACCACGAGGGCGGAAAACAAAACTCCAGGTCCAAGGCGATGAACAACTGGGTGGACTGGCAAATGACCTAAACAAGAAAGAGGTAAGTCAAAGGATTTCTCTAGGACAATGAGAAGAGGCTGGTTGCTTACTACATGGATATAGTGAAGAACTGGCACCGAGGAGAAGGGAAGCAGCAAAAAGAGCATTCTGAATATACACACAAAATACAGCAACAAAAAGGCTCAGATGAGGTGGGGGGGCCTCAAAATAAAGTTTTCTACATGTTATCTCTGCGATCTTCAGGGTATGATGGATCCATGCTTGGCAGTCTTTAACTGTAGTGTCCTGGCATCCATGGCATCAAGGAGTGACGTCTGGCCATGTGGCTGATGGTCAAAAACTTTCCACCTCCATGCAGAAAAAAACTCCTCTATGGGACTGAGAAAAGGTGAATAGGGTGGATGGAAGAGACGGACCAGTCTTGGGTGGACTTCAAACCATGTTGTGATGGCTTGAGAGTGATGGAAAGCCACATTGTCCCAGGTGATGACAAAGATCCTCATGTCCCTCCTGATCCTGCTCTGGAACCAGGTGCTGGTGAAGGTCATTCAAAAAGGCAAGAAGGCCCCGTATTGTAGGTCCAATCTGACATCTATGATGGATCAGTCCAGTATTTCCAAGTGCTGCACACATTGTGATGTTTGCCCCTCTCTGTCCTGGCACTTCAGCTGTGGCCCTTTTACCTGTAACATTCTGTCCTCGCTGACGCCTTTTGGCCAGATTGAACCCTCGTCCAGACATTACTTTGCTTGTCTTTTCATGTGTACGCTCCCAAAAACATCACTCCTCAAGGTCCTCCTGAGCAGCAGTTCATCAGTTCAAACACTTTTTGGTCCATTCCATTGTATCAGGTTAGTGGTAAATGTGACACATCCAATATGGCGGTCACACTGACGTACTGCAGTGACGGGCCAACCGGCTCAATGAGGCGTCTACGTATATATGCCTATGGTTTTAAAGGCGTTGTTTTTGTGGAGTTACTTTTTGTCCATTTGCTGTCAGATGGACAGCAGCAGAACGAGCAGCACCACACATGAAGCTGGAAAGTGTCTGTAAGTCCATCTGAACTGATCCAGCAGGTGAGAGTCCTTCCAGAGAAATCTCTCCATGTCTGATCACACTGTGCTGCATCACTGATTGATGGTACAGTACAGATGTTTCTGCTGCTGACTGGCTGCTTTCTCTTTGCTCTTTGATGACTTTTATAGCAGATGAACAGCTGTTTCAGAACAACTTGTGTTACTTGTAGTGTTTTTCTGTTCGAGGCACAGCAGACTGTAGAACTCTCAGGTCACATGATCAGTGAGGAATGCAGGGAGTGTCAGAACCGGTCTGACAGCTGGATGACTCTGCACTCATCACTTGTATCTACTGTTAACCCATTCATGTCCACAGTGGAGTTTGTATGATTTGACAGCATTTAAACACCTGCTGTGAAAATGTCGGTTTGTTTGGAGTTCATCAGATTCATAAAGTACCGTATTTTCCTGACTATAAGTCCCACTTGTTTTCGTCCTTTGGCTGGGTGTGCGACTTATACTCAGGTGCGACTTATATATTAAAATATAGAATTAGTTAGCCTGTGTCCTGACGTCTCATCACAGATGTAATGGCAGCTGTTCTGTCCCTCTCCTGACGGTTCTCTAGCTTGTCCACACTTTGCATTCCGAGCATTCATGGAACGTGTGCTTGCAGCTGAGCCTCAGACCTCACCTGGCAACAAGGAATTCAATTTTCTAATTGGTCGATAGGTCGCTAAGTCCAGACAGCTATATGAGTGCCAGATCCAGAAAATATGGTCAATCTTTCAGTCAGTCTGGTTCTGACATCACTCCGGCCACATTGCAGAGGTGGAGCTGCTCTGCTCATGATGTCACTGCTGCTGTAAAAACACAGACACAGACATAAGAAGTGCACAAAGTGTTTTGCAGTCATGTAGCATGTGATGCAAAGCTGACAGATGAAAGTCATGTCTGAAGCAGCACAGTGCATTTCCATCTGCTCAACACAACAACACAGGTCAGAGTCACACTGTAACTGATGCTTCACAACAAGTTGTGTAACTTCTGGTGTTTTTCTTTACTATCAGCCCTCAGGTCTCATGATCAGTGAAATATGAAGGAAGTGTCAGAACCGGTCTGACAGCTGGGTGACTCTGCACTCAGACCTGTTCAATCCACTGTTAACCCATTCATCTCAGTGTTGTATCAGGTGTCCTGTTTTCAAGGCGTGGTTTCTCTGGAGTTATGTTCATTGTTCATTTTCTGTCAGACAGACTGCAGCAGAACCAGCAGCTCTACACATGAAGGTGGAAACTTCTGGAAGTCAGGACTGATTCAGCAGGTGAGAGTCTGTCAATATCTGATCAGGTTGATCACCTCATTGATCTTTACTTTACATTGGGGCAGTGATTGATCTTTATTGTCGTTTCAAACTGAAACTCAGAACAAACGTCTGTTCTACAATCGCTCCCTGTCTGAAACTCAGCAGCTTTCATTTGCTCAGAAACTCAGAACAACTTGTTTAAAAACACTTTAAAGAGAAAATGTTGGTTTATTCTGAGATGATCACATCAGATAAATTTTTTTTTACTTGTTGAACGCAACTCTGAGGTCACATGATCAGTGAGAAATGCAGGGAGCGTCAGGACCGGTCGGACTGGATGTCTTTCTGTGACGTTTGTGTTCACATGAAACAACAATCAAGTAATAATAGTGATGATAATAATAAATCAATGAGTTATCTGCAAGAGGCAGGTCAATACAAACATACAATGGATCCATTAATAAAGTAAAACGTTCTTATACTAAATGGAGTTATTTCCAAATATATTCGGCCTACTCTTTGTGTGTGAACGGCTCAATGATGGACATCAGTTCAAACACTTTTTTGTCCATTCCATTGTATCAGTTTAGTGGTAAATGTGCCACATCCAATATGGCGGTCACGCTGACGCCCCGCAGTGACGGGTCAACCGGCTCAATGAGGCATCTACATATACATGTCTATGGTTTTAATGTATAATGGCAGCTGTTCTGTCCCTCTCCTGACGTTCTCTAGCTTGTCCACACTTTGAGCTCCGAGCATTCATGGAACGTGTGCTTGCAGCTGAGCCTCAGACCTCACCTGGCAACAAGGAATTCTATTTTCTGATTGGTCGATAGGTCGCTATGTCCAGACAGCTATATGAGCGCACAGTAGTCGCCTTTTACTCATTTGCAGTATATTCATAGGAGTTTCTGTGCGGTGAAGCTGAATAATAATAATAACTATTTATATAGCACTTCTTTAAACACACAGTTTCAAAGTGCTGTACAATAAAATCCAAACAGGAACAACAGTGCGTGGTTAAAATACCATCCAGTCAATTCATAAAATAAGATAAGGCAGGAATTGCACAAGGTGAGTCAATAAGACATAAAACAATTTAAAATGTTAAAAGTAGAATAAAATAAAAATAAAAATAGGCCCGTAAGATAAAACCAGGGTAATAGCATAAGCAAAAAACAAATAACATACAATAATGTAAAACAGTGAATGAATGGATAAATAAACCGGTTTAGGAAAACACTAAGCGATAAAAGTGAGTTTTAAGAAGAGATTTAAAAGAAGACACTGAGTTTGCCACCTGATATCCTCTGGCAGGGAGTTCCACAGACAGCAAATGTGCAGTCACCCTTTGTGATTAGCCGGGATTTGGGGACTGATAGGAACTTTCCAGAGGATCTCAGGCAGAGTTCAGGCTGGTGAGGGGTTAAAAGGTCCTGCATATAAGAGGGGCCGAGGCCATTTATTGCTTTAAAAACCATCAGTAAAATCTTAAAATCAATTCTAAAACTCACAGGGAGCCAGTGAAGGGCAGCTAGAACTGGTGTTATGTGGTCACTTCTCCTGGTATGAGTCAGAAGCCTTGCAGCGGCATTCTGTATTAATTGTAGTCTGTGAATATTATTTTTACTGATACCAGAGTAGTATGTATAACTGCATGTATAACTGTTTCAAACAGAGGTGAGGGGAGGAATGGTCGAATTTCTCTTAATTGCCTTAGCTGTGCGAAACAGGATTGTGGAATGCGGCGCTGAGGCCTAGGAGGATTCAAATTGAGTGCAGACCAAAGTCAGCTGCCAACAGAAGGTCATTTGAGACTTTTAGAAGTGCTGTCTCCGTGCTATGCATGCTCTGGAAGCCTGACTGGAATTTCTCAAAAATTTAATTGTAACACTCGACCATCATTTTACAGTCAATGTTACCACAAAAAACAAACTAGGGACGCTACCAATTTCAATTGTTTAATGAAAAGAAAAGACCAACTTGGATAACTTAAACCTCACTGTGAACCAGTGTCCTGTTAAAGGGCTTGCCCCACAAAACAATACACTCCCACAAGGAAACAAAGGTTTTTTCCCAATCTAAGTATTTCTCACCCAACCAAAATTCCACCCCTTTCCCGCAAAACTTTCACCACAACAGGCAGTCCAAAAGGAGGCCGAAGGCACATCCTACCAAGAGAGAAGAAAAGGAAAAATGTCAGTTTTCTTATCCTGAGGGGGGCAATGTCCATTCCATATGAAAGGTCCCATAAATCCCAAAGTCTTTGAAAGGTAACAAAAATAAAGTCCAAAACACAAGTTGTAGCAAAAAAACGAGTTGGGAGCTTCTCCCTCACTCACCCTGGACACCAGGGTTTCCATCCGGGCTTTGTGGTGAGGAGATTCTCTTCCCAGTCTTTATTCTCACTTAAGGTTTGGTGTTTAGCCCCTTCTCAGATGTTCAGAGTCCCTTCTTGTGTATTCGCTGGGGTCCCCTTTTCACAGAAAACCCCCGTGGGCCCTGAAGAACCACAGACTCCTTTCCTTCCTGGTTCTGGGTACTATCTCTCCCCCCTCCCAAACATTTCTTACTCGCCCTTTTTCAAAGCTAAGCCACACCCAGCTAACCGGCATGACACAGGAAACACTTCTCCCAAACAGGAAGGAAACATACATATACACATGCACATATATTTTCTCATTTTTGTGGTGGTGCCACATAATTATTGTTCATGAAAGAAACTGGGAAGCCACAACTTTTTCTAGAATGTTAGATAGAAATGGCAGGTTAGAGATGGTCTGTAATTACTTAGAACAGCAGGATCGAGTGCAGGCTTCTTTAAGAGAGGGCAAACGATGGCATGTTTGAAAGAAGATGGGACAATGCCAGAGGAGAGAGAACCATTTACAATGGCTAGGATACTGGGACCAACCGTGTGAAGTACATCTTTTAAAAACCAAGAAGGGATGCAGTCTGAGAGGCAGGTGGTAGGCCTCGACTGCAACAATGCGTTCCAGTGAGGGGAGTGAAATCTCATGAAGCCGTTTCAGAGTGAAAGGGGTGGAGCACACAGTTTTTGGTTCCACAAAGACAGAATGGAATTGTTTGCGGATGTCACTGATTTTAGTTGTAAAATAGTTCATCGCATTTCTCAGGAGAGGGTTCAACGGGCTCACTGGCAGGGGGACTCAGAACAGAATTGATTGTTTTAAAGAGGATTCTGGGGTTATTACTGTTAGTTGTAATGATTTTAGAGAAATGGGTATTTCTAGCTTCTTTTACAGTGTGTGGATATTTACTCATTAATTGTTTTAGGGCGACCAGTGATGTGCTTTGTCTGTCTTTTTTCCATTTCCTCTCAGCTCTCCTGCGATCTCTTCTTATGTTCCTAGTCTCTTCATTTAACCAAGGCAGGACTGTGGGCTTTAAAACTTTCATCTAGCCGGAGCTATGGAGTCTAAAATGCAAGAGCTATTAAAATTACTAAGCAGCTCCTCAACTGTGCTGCCGTTTTCCTTTTCAGATTCCCATTCCCATTTTGTAATAAAAGCTTGACAGAAAATCGGGGCAGATAGTGAGCTCAGAGGGCGAGAGTGGATTTTTTGATAGGTCAGTCTGGGGTCTATCTGTGAGGAAGTCCTGGACCCAGCGGCAGAGGGGGGATGTCAGTCCAAGAGTGAGGAGCTTTTCAGCCAGTGTGCTGGGAATGACAGTGTTAAATGCTGAGCTGTAATCTATACACAGCATTCTTTGTGTTCGAGATGTGACAGAGCTGTGTGGATGGCTGCAATAACGGCATCGCCAGTGGAACGGTTCTGGCGGTATGCAAACTGCAGGGGGTCTAAGGTGTCTGGGATGGTGTCTTTGATGTGGGACATGACTATCCTCTCAAAACACTTCATTACAATGGAAGTGAGGGCAATGGGGCGATAGTCATTCAAACAGGTTATTTTGTTTTTCTTGGGGAGGGGCACTATGGTGGTGGTCTTGAAGCATGTGGGCACAGATGACTGAGAGAGGGACAAATTGAAAATGTCTGTGAAAACCTCAGCCAGCTCTGAAGAGCAGGCCCTCAAAGCACGGCCGGGGATGTTGTCAGGGCCAGCTGCTTTTCGGGGGTTTGTCCTCTTCAGAGCCCTGCGCACCTCAGTTGAAGTCCCAGTGAGTGAAGAGCTCTGTGCTGCCTCTGCTGGTAGAATCCCTCTGTGCTGTTTGGTGTAGAGGGTGTCGAAGCAAGCGTAGATGTGATGTGCGGTCTCCGCGGTGCACTGTGTCGGTCTGAAGCTGAATGGCTGAGTCCGGTGTACTTGCAGTAGTCCATGTTTCCGTGAAGATAAGAGCACAGCACTCTCTGATCTCACGTTGAGATGTTGTCCTTGTTCGTAGCTCATCCATTTTATTTTCCAGAGAGCGGACGTTAGCTAACAGAAGGCTGGGTAGTGGTGGTCCTGTGCCTCTAGCCTTTAGCCTAGCATGTAGCCCTCCTCTCTTGCCCCGTTTCCGTCTCGCTGTTCGCCGGTCCCTTTGTTTACTCGGGCCTTGTGGTGGTGCGGTCTGCCGGCTGGAGTTGGTGGGATCCGTGCAGAGGAGAAGAGAGCTGTAGTCCAAAAGTTCTGAATTTAGTTTGTGGTAAACTTTTCCGATGTCCAGAAGTGATTCTCTGCTGTACGTGATCCTTGTGAACAGGCACTGAACATTTGCAATCCTTATACACACTAAAATAAACAATAAACAAAGTCGATGTCGGGAGCTCCTCACAAACACGTCTGCCGCGTGGGGCGCCATGACTCAAACATTGAAGAGCCCTGTCCCCAAGCAAGCCCATGATGTAGAGGTTCTTAGCACTGTCGGAGGCGAAGGTGACGGGTTTGAGAACGAAGACGTTGGTACACTGAAGCAAAAAGCCGCAACAGCCTGAAGAAGAACCCCGGTAAGGTTCCGGGTCCGACAGTTCTTCTGTTACGTGGCGTACAAGGAAGGAGATCCAGGCGCAGGTAAAAATAATAATTCACTTTAATGATGGAACAAAAATCAACCTCGAAGGCGAATAAGGAAAGAGTCCAAAAATAACAAAGGGCAACCACGAGGGTGAACTACGATGAGCCTTCAAAAACCAAAGGTGACCACGAGGGCGGAAAACAAAACTCCAGGTCCAAGGCGATGAACAACTGGGTGGACTGGCAAATGACCTAAACAAGAAAGAGGTAAGTCAAAGGATTTCTCTAGGACAATGAGAAGAGGCTGGTTGCTTACTACATGGATATAGTGAAGAACTGGCACCGAGGAGAAGGGAAGCAGCAAAAAGAGCATTCTGAATATACACACAAAATACAGCAACAAAAAGGTTCAGATGAGGTGGGGGGGCCTCAAAATAAAGTTTTCTACATGTTATCTCTGCGATCTTCAGGGTATGATGGATCCATGCTTGGCAGTCTTTAACTGTAGTGTCCTGGCATCCATGGCATCAAGGAGTGACGTCTGGCCATGTGGCTGATGGTCAAAAACTTTCCACCTCCATGCAGAAAAAAACTCCTCTATGGGACTGAGAAAAGGTGAATAGGGTGGATGGAAGAGACGGACCAGTCTTGGGTGGACTTCAAACCATGTTGTGATGGCTTGAGAGTGATGGAAAGCCACATTGTCCCAGGTGATGACAAAGATCCTCATGTCCCTCCTGATCCTGCTCTGGAACCAGGTGCTGGTGAAGGTCATTCAAAAAGGCAAGAAGGCCCCGTATTGTAGGTCCAATCTGACATCTATGATGGATCAGTCCAGTATTTCCAAGTGCTGCACACATTGTGATGTTTGCCCCTCTCTGTCCTGGCACTTCAGCTGTGGCCCTTTTACCTGTAACATTCTGTCCTCGCTGACGCCTTTTGGCCAGATTGAACCCTCGTCCAGACATTACTTTGCTTGTCTTTTCATGTGTACGCTCCCAAAAACATCACTCCTCAAGGTCCTCCTGAGCGGCAGTTCATCAGTTCAAACACTTTTTGGTCCATTCCATTGTATCAGGTTAGTGGTAAATGTGACACATCCAATATGGCGGTCACACTGACATACTGCAGTGACGGGCCAACCGGCTCAATGAGGCGTCTACGTATATATGCCTATGGTTTTAAAGGCGTTGTTTTTGTGGAGTTACTTTTTGTCCATTTGCTGTCAGATGGACAGCAGCAGAACGAGCAGCACCACACATGAAGCTGGAAAGTGTCTGTAAGTCCATCTGAACTGATCCAGCAGGTGAGAGTCCTTCCAGAGAAATCTCTCCATGTCTGATCACACTGTGCTGCATCACTGACTGATGGTACAGTACAGATGTTTCTGCTGCTGATTGGCTGCTTTCTCTTTGCTCTTTGATGACTTTTATAGCAGATGAACAGCTGTTTCAGAACAACTTGTGTTACTTGTAGTGTTTTTCTGTTCGAGGCACAGCAGACTGTAGAACTCTCAGGTCACATGATCAGTGAGGAATGCAGGGAGTGTCAGAACCGGTCTGACAGCTGGATGACTCTGCACTCATCACTTGTATCTACTGTTAACCCATTCATGTCCACAGTGGAGTTTGTATGATTTGACAGCATTTAAACACCTGCTGTGAAAATGTCGGTTTGTTTGGAGTTCATCAGATTCATAAAGTACCGTATTTTCCTGACTATAAGTCCCACTTGTTTTCGTCCTTTGGCTGGGTGTGCGACTTATACTCAGGTGCGACTTATATATTAAAATATAGAATTAGTTAGCCTGTGTCCTGACGTCTCATCACAGATGTAATGGCAGCTGTTCTGTCCCTCTCCTGACGTTCTCTAGCTTGTCCACACTTTGCATTCCGAGCATTCATGGAACGTGTGCTTGCAGCTGAGCCTCAGACCTCACCTGGCAACAAGGAATTCAATTTTCTGATTGGTCGATAGGTCGCTAAGTCCAGACAGCTATATGAGCGCCAGATCCAGAAAATATGGTCAATCTTTCAGTCAGTCTGGTTCTGACATCACTCCGGCCACATTGCAGAGGTGGAGCTGCTCTGCTCATGATGTCACTGCTGCTGTAAAAACACAGACACAGACATAAGAAGTGCACAAAGTGTTTTGCAGTCATGTAGCATGTGATGCAAAGCTGACAGATGAAAGTCATGTCTGAAGCAGCACAGTGCATTTCCATCTGCTCAACACAACAACACAGGTCAGAGTCACACTGTAACTGATGCTTCACAACAAGTTGTGTAACTTCTGGTGTTTTTCTTTACTATCAGCCCTCTCATGATCAGTGAAATATGAAGGAAGTGTCAGAACCGGTCTGACAGCTGGGTGACTCTGCACTCAGACCTGTTCAGTCCACTGTTAACCCATTCATCTCAGTGTTGTATCAGGTGTCCTGTTTTCAAGGCGTGGTTTCTCTGGAGTTATGTTCATTGTTCATTTTCTGTCAGACAGACTGCAGCAGAACCAGCAGCTCTACACATGAAGGTGGAAACTTCTGGAAGTCAGGACTGATTCAGCAGGTGAGAGTCTGTCAATATCTGATCAGGTTGATCACCTCATTGATCTTTACTTTACATTGGGGCAGTGATTGATCTTTATTGTCGTTTCAAACTGAAACTCAGAACAAACGTCTGTTCTACAATCGCTCCCTGTCTGAAACTCAGCAGCTTTCATTTGCTCTGAAACTCAGAACAACTTGTTTAAAAACACTTTAAAGAGAAAATGTTGGTTTATTCTGAGTTGATCACATCAGATAAATTTTTTTTTACTTGTTGAACGCAACTCTGAGGTCACATGATCAGTGAGAAATGCAGGGAGCGTCAGGACCGGTCGGACTGGATGTCTTTCTGTGACGTTTGTGTTCACATGAAACAACAATCAAGTAATAATAGTGATGATAATAATAAATCAATGAGTTATCTGTAAGAGGCAGGTCAATACAAACATACAATGGATCCATTAATAAAGTAAAACGTTCTTATACTAAATGGAGTTATTTCCAAATATATTCGGCCTACTCTTTGTGTGTGAACGGCTCAATGATGGACATCAGTTCAAACACTTTTTTGTCCATTCCATTGTATCAGTTTAGTGGTAAATGTGCCACATCCAATATGGCGGTCACGCTGACGCCCCGCAGTGACGGGTCAACCGGCTCAATGAGGCATCTACATATACATGTCTATGGTTTTAATGTATAATGGCAGCTGTTCTGTCCCTCTCCTGACGTTCTCTAGCTTGTCCACACTTTGAGCTCTGAGCATTCATGGAACGTGTGCTTGCAGCTGAGCCTCAGACCTCACCTGGCAACAAGGAATTCTATTTTCTGATTGGTCGATAGGTCGCTATGTCCAGACAGCTATATGAGCGCACAGTAGTCGCCTTTTACTCAATTGCAGTATATTCATAGGAGTTTCTGTGCGGTGAAGCTGAATAATAATAATAACTATTTATATAGCACTTCTTTAAACACACAGTTTCAAAGTGCTGTACAATAAAATCCAAACAGGAACAACAGTGCGTGGTTAAAATACCATCCAGTCAATTCATAAAATAAGATAAGGCAGGAATTGCACAAGGTGAGTCAATAAGACATAAAACAATTTAAAATGTTAAAAGTAGAATAAAATAAAAATAAAATAGGCCCGTAAGATAAAACCAGGGTAATAGCATAAGCAAAAAACAAATAACATACAATAATGTAAAACAGTGAATGAATGGATAAATAAACCGGTTTAGGAAAACACTAAGCGATAAAAGTGAGTTTTAAGAAGAGATTTAAAAGAAGACACTGAGTTTGCCACCTGATATCCTCTGGCAGGGAGTTCCACAGACAGCAAATGTGCAGTCACCCTTTGTGATTAGCCGGGATTTGGGGACTGATAGGAACTTTCCAGAGGATCTCAGGCAGAGTTCAGGCTGGTGAGGGGTTAAAAGGTCCTGCATATAAGAGGGGCCGAGGCCATTTATTGCTTTAAAAACCATCAGTAAAATCTTAAAATCAATTCTAAAACTCACAGGGAGCCAGTGAAGGGCAGCTAGAACTGGTGTTATGTGGTCACTTCTCCTGGTATGAGTCAGAAGCCTTGCAGCGGCATTCTGTATTAATTGTAGTCTGTGAATGTTATGTTTACTGATACCAGAGTAGTATGTATAACTGCATGTATAACTGTTTCAAACAGAGGTGAGGGGAGGAATGGTCGAATTTCTCTTAATTGCCTTAGCTGTGCGAAACAGGATTGTGGAATGCGGCGCTGAGGCCTAGGAGGATTCAAATTGAGTGCAGACCAAAGTCAGCTGCCAACAGAAGGTCATTTGAGACTTTTAGAAGTGCTGTCTCCGTGCTATGCATGCTCCGGAAGCCTGACTGGAATTTCTCAAAAATTTAATTGTAACACTCGACCATCATTTTACAGTCAATGTTACCACAAAAAACAAACTAGGGACGCTACCAATTTCAATTGTTTAATGAAAAGAAAAGACCAACTTGGATAACTTAAACCTCACTGTGAACCAGTGTCCTGTTAAAGGGCTTGCCCCACAAAACAATACACTCCCACAAGGAAACAAAGGTTTTTTCCCAATCTAAGTATTTCTCACCCAACCAAAATTCCACCCCTTTCCCGCAAAACTTTCACCACAACAGGCAGTCCAAAAGGAGGCCGAAGGCACATCCTACCAAGAGAGAAGAAAGGAAAAATGTCAGTTTTCTTATCCTGAGGGGGGCAATGTCCATTCCATATGAAAGGTCCCATAAATCCCAAAGTCTTTGAAAGGTAACAAAAATAAAGTCCAAACACAAGTTGTAGCAAAAAAAACGAGTTGGGAGCTTCTCCCTCACTCACCCTGGACACCAGGGTTTCCATCCGGGCTTTGTGGTGAGGAGATTCTCTTCCCAGTCTTTATTCTCACTTAAGGTTTGGTGTTTAGCCCCTTCTCAGATGTTCAGAGTCCCTTCTTGTGTATTCGCTGGGGTCCCCTTTTCACAGAAAACCCCCGTGGGCCCTGAAGAACCACAGACTCCTTTCCTTCCTGGTTCTGGGTACTATCTCTCCCCCCTCCCAAACATTTCTTACTCGCCCTTTTTCAAAGCTAAGCCACACCCAGCTAACCGGCATGACACAGGAAACACTTCTCCCAAACAGGAAGGAAACATACATATACACATGCACATATATTTTCTCATTTTTGTGGTGGTGCCACATAATTATTGTTCATGAAAGAAACTGGGAAGCCACAACTTTTTCTAGAATGTTAGATAGAAATGGCAGGTTAGAGATGGTCTGTAATTACTTAGAACAGCAGGATCGAGTGCAGGCTTCTTTAAGAGAGGGCAAACGATGGCATGCTTGAAAGAAGATGGGACAATGCCAGAGGAGAGAGAACCATTTACAATGGCTAGGATACTGGGACCAACCGTGTGAAGTACATCTTTTAAAAACCAAGAAGGGATGCAGTCTGAGAGGCAGGTGGTAGGCCTCGACTGCAACAATGCGTTCCAGTGAGGGGAGTGAAATCTCATGAAGCCGTTTCAGAGTGAAAGGGGTGGAGCACACAGTTTTTGGTTCCACAAAGACAGAATGGAATTGTTTGCGGATGTCACTGATTTTAGTTGTAAAATAGTTCATCGCATTTCTCAGGAGAGGGTTCAACGGGCTCACTGGCAGGGGGACTCAGAACAGAATTGATTGTTTTAAAGAGGATTCTGGGGTTATTACTGTTAGTTGTAATGATTTTAGAGAAATGGGTATTTCTAGCTTCTTTTACAGTGTGTGGATATTTACTCATTAATTGTTTTAGGGCGACCAGTGATGTGCTTTGTCTGTCTTTTTTCCATTTCCTCTCAGCTCTCCTGCGATCTCTTCTTATGTTCCTAGTCTCTTCATTTAACCAAGGCAGGACTGTGGGCTTTAAAACTTTCATCTAGCCGGAGCTATGGAGTCTAAAATGCAAGAGCTATTAAAATTACTAAGCAGCTCCTCAACTGTGCTGCCGTTTTCCTTTTCAGATTCCCATTCCCATTTTGTAATAAAAGCTTGACAGAAAATCGGGGCAGATAGTGAGCTCAGAGGGCGAGAGTGGATTTTTTGATAGGTCAGTCTGGGGTCTATCTGTGAGGAAGTCCTGGACCCAGCGGCAGAGGGGGGATGTCAGTCCAAGAGTGAGGAGCTTTTCAGCCAGTGTGCTGGGAATGACAGTGTTAAATGCTGAGCTGTAATCTATACACAGCATTCTTTGTGTTCGAGATGTGACAGAGCTGTGTGGATGGCTGCAATAACGGCATCGTCAGTGGAACGGTTCTGGCGGTATGCAAACTGCAGGGGGTCTAAGGTGTCTGGGATGGTGTCTTTGATGTGGGACATGACTATCCTCTCAAAACACTTCATTACAATGGAAGTGAGGGCAATGGGGCGATAGTCATTCAAACAGGTTATTTTGTTTTTCTTGGGGAGGGGCACTATGGTGGTGGTCTTGAAGCATGTGGGCACAGATGACTGAGAGAGGGACAAATTGAAAATGTCTGTGAAAACCTCAGCCAGCTCTGAAGAGCAGGCCCTCAAAGCACGGCCGGGGATGTTGTCAGGGCCAGCTGCTTTTCGGGGGTTTGTCCTCTTCAGAGCCCTGCGCACCTCAGTTGAAGTCCCAGTGAGTGAAGAGCTCTGTGCTGCCTCTGCTGGTAGAATCCCTCTGTGCTGTTTGGTGTAGAGGGTGTCGAAGCAAGCGTAGATGTGATGTGCGGTCTCCGCGGTGCACTGTGTCGGTCTGAAGCTGAATGGCTGAGTCCGGTGTACTTGCAGTAGTCCATGTTTCCGTGAAGATAAGAGCACAGCACTCTCTGATCTCACGTTGAGATGTTGTCCTTGTTCGTAGCTCATCCATTTTATTTTCCAGAGAGCGGACGTTAGCTAACAGAAGGCTGGGTAGTGGTGGTCCTGTGCCTCTAGCCTTTAGCCTAGCATGTAGCCCTCCTCTCTTGCCCCGTTTCCGTCTCGCTGTTCGCCGGTCCCTTTGTTTACTCGGGCCTTGTGGTGGTGCGGTCTGCCGGCTGGAGTTGGTGGGATCCGTGCAGAGGAGAAGAGAGCTGTAGTCCAAAAGTTCTGAATTTAGTTTGTGGTAAACTTTTCCGATGTCCAGAAGTGATTCTCTGCTGTACGTGATCCTTGTGAACAGGCACTGAACATTTGCAATCCTTATACACACTAAAATAAACAATAAACAAAGTCGATGTCGGGAGCTCCTCACAAACACGTCTGCCGCGTGGGGCGCCATGACTCAAACATTGAAGAGCCCTGTCCCCAAGCAAGCCCATGATGTAGAGGTTCTTAGCACTGTCGGAGGCGAAGGTGACGGGTTTGAGAACGAAGACGTTGGTACACTGAAGCAAAAAGCCGCAACAGCCTGAAGAAGAACCCCGGTAAGGTTCCGGGTCCGACAGTTCTTCTGTTACGTGGCGTACAAGGAAGGAGATCCAGGCGCAGGTAAAAATAATAATTCACTTTAATGATGGAACAAAAATCAACCTCGAAGGCGAATAAGGAAAGAGTCCAAAAATAACAAAGGGCAACCACGAGGGTGAACTACGATGAGCCTTCAAAACCAAAGGTGACCACGAGGGCGGAAAACAAAACTCCAGGTCCAAGGCGATGAACAACTGGGTGGACTGGCAAATGACCTAAACAAGAAAGAGGTAAGTCAAAGGATTTCTCTAGGACAATGAGAAGAGGCTGGTTGCTTACTACATGGATATAGTGAAGAACTGGCACCGAGGAGAAGGGAAGCAGCAAAAAGAGCATTCTGAATATACACACAAAATACAGCAACAAAAAGGTTCAGATGAGGTGGGGGGGCCTCAAAATAAAGTTTTCTACATGTTATCTCTGCGATCTTCAGGGTATGATGGATCCATGCTTGGCAGTCTTTAACTGTAGTGTCCTGGCATCCATGGCATCAAGGAGTGACGTCTGGCCATGTGGCTGATGGTCAAAAACTTTCCACCTCCATGCAGAAAAAAACTCCTCTATGGGACTGAGAAAAGGTGAATAGGGTGGATGGAAGAGACGGACCAGTCTTGGGTGGACTTCAAACCATGTTGTGATGGCTTGAGAGTGATGGAAAGCCACATTGTCCCAGGTGATGACAAAGATCCTCATGTCCCTCCTGATCCTGCTCTGGAACCAGGTGCTGGTGAAGGTCATTCAAAAAGGCAAGAAGGCCCCGTATTGTAGGTCCAATCTGACATCTATGATGGATCAGTCCAGTATTTCCAAGTGCTGCACACATTGTGATGTTTGCCCCTCTCTGTCCTGGCACTTCAGCTGTGGCCCTTTTACCTGTAACATTCTGTCCTCGCTGACGCCTTTTGGCCAGATTGAACCCTCGTCCAGACATTACTTTGCTTGTCTTTTCATGTGTACGCTCCCAAAAACATCACTCCTCAAGGTCCTCCTGAGCGGCAGTTCATCAGTTCAAACACTTTTTGGTCCATTCCATTGTATCAGGTTAGTGGTAAATGTGACACATCCAATATGGCGGTCACACTGACATACTGCAGTGACGGGCCAACCGGCTCAATGAGGCGTCTACGTATATATGCCTATGGTTTTAAAGGCGTTGTTTTTGTGGAGTTACTTTTTGTCCATTTGCTGTCAGATGGACAGCAGCAGAACGAGCAGCACCACACATGAAGCTGGAAAGTGTCTGTAAGTCCATCTGAACTGATCCAGCAGGTGAGAGTCCTTCCAGAGAAATCTCTCCATGTCTGATCACACTGTGCTGCATCACTGACTGATGGTACAGTACAGATGTTTCTGCTGCTGATTGGCTGCTTTCTCTTTGCTCTTTGATGACTTTTATAGCAGATGAACAGCTGTTTCAGAACAACTTGTGTTACTTGTAGTGTTTTTCTGTTCGAGGCACAGCAGACTGTAGAACTCTCAGGTCACATGATCAGTGAGGAATGCAGGGAGTGTCAGAACCGGTCTGACAGCTGGATGACTCTGCACTCATCACTTGTATCTACTGTTAACCCATTCATGTCCACAGTGGAGTTTGTATGATTTGACAGCATTTAAACACCTGCTGTGAAAATGTCGGTTTGTTTGGAGTTCATCAGATTCATAAAGTACCGTATTTTCCTGACTATAAGTCCCACTTGTTTTCGTCCTTTGGCTGGGTGTGCGACTTATACTCAGGTGCGACTTATATATTAAAATATAGAATTAGTTAGCCTGTGTCCTGACGTCTCATCACAGATGTAATGGCAGCTGTTCTGTCCCTCTCCTGACGTTCTCTAGCTTGTCCACACTTTGCATTCCGAGCATTCATGGAACGTGTGCTTGCAGCTGAGCCTCAGACCTCACCTGGCAACAAGGAATTCAATTTTCTGATTGGTCGATAGGTCGCTAAGTCCAGACAGCTATATGAGCGCCAGATCCAGAAAATATGGTCAATCTTTCAGTCAGTCTGGTTCTGACATCACTCCGGCCACATTGCAGAGGTGGAGCTGCTCTGCTCATGATGTCACTGCTGCTGTAAAAACACAGACACAGACATAAGAAGTGCACAAAGTGTTTTGCAGTCATGTAGCATGTGATGCAAAGCTGACAGATGAAAGTCATGTCTGAAGCAGCACAGTGCATTTCCATCTGCTCAACACAACAACACAGGTCAGAGTCACACTGTAACTGATGCTTCACAACAAGTTGTGTAACTTCTGGTGTTTTTCTTTACTATCAGCCCTCTCATGATCAGTGAAATATGAAGGAAGTGTCAGAACCGGTCTGACAGCTGGGTGACTCTGCACTCAGACCTGTTCAGTCCACTGTTAACCCATTCATCTCAGTGTTGTATCAGGTGTCCTGTTTTCAAGGCGTGGTTTCTCTGGAGTTATGTTCATTGTTCATTTTCTGTCAGACAGACTGCAGCAGAACCAGCAGCTCTACACATGAAGGTGGAAACTTCTGGAAGTCAGGACTGATTCAGCAGGTGAGAGTCTGTCAATATCTGATCAGGTTGATCACCTCATTGATCTTTACTTTACATTGGGGCAGTGATTGATCTTTATTGTCGTTTCAAACTGAAACTCAGAACAAACGTCTGTTCTACAATCGCTCCCTGTCTGAAACTCAGCAGCTTTCATTTGCTCTGAAACTCAGAACAACTTGTTTAAAAACACTTTAAAGAGAAAATGTTGGTTTATTCTGAGTTGATCACATCAGATAAATTTTTTTTTACTTGTTGAACGCAACTCTGAGGTCACATGATCAGTGAGAAATGCAGGGAGCGTCAGGACCGGTCGGACTGGATGTCTTTCTGTGACGTTTGTGTTCACATGAAACAACAATCAAGTAATAATAGTGATGATAATAATAAATCAATGAGTTATCTGTAAGAGGCAGGTCAATACAAACATACAATGGATCCATTAATAAAGTAAAACGTTCTTATACTAAATGGAGTTATTTCCAAATATATTCGGCCTACTCTTTGTGTGTGAACGGCTCAATGATGGACATCAGTTCAAACACTTTTTTGTCCATTCCATTGTATCAGTTTAGTGGTAAATGTGCCACATCCAATATGGCGGTCACGCTGACGCCCCGCAGTGACGGGTCAACCGGCTCAATGAGGCATCTACATATACATGTCTATGGTTTTAATGTATAATGGCAGCTGTTCTGTCCCTCTCCTGACGTTCTCTAGCTTGTCCACACTTTGAGCTCTGAGCATTCATGGAACGTGTGCTTGCAGCTGAGCCTCAGACCTCACCTGGCAACAAGGAATTCTATTTTCTGATTGGTCGATAGGTCGCTATGTCCAGACAGCTATATGAGCGCACAGTAGTCGCCTTTTACTCATTTGCAGTATATTCATAGGAGTTTCTGTGCGGTGAAGCTGAATAATAATAATAACTATTTATATAGCACTTCTTTAAACACACAGTTTCAAAGTGCTGTACAATAAAATCCAAACAGGAACAACAGTGCGTGGTTAAAATACCATCCAGTCAATTCATAAAATAAGATAAGGCAGGAATTGCACAAGGTGAGTCAATAAGACATAAAACAATTTAAAATGTTAAAAGTAGAATAAAATAAAAATAAAAATAGGCCCGTAAGATAAAACCAGGGTAATAGCATAAGCAAAAAACAAATAACATACAATAATGTAAAACAGTGAATGAATGGATAAATAAACCGGTTTAGGAAAACACTAAGCGATAAAAGTGAGTTTTAAGAAGAGATTTAAAAGAAGACACTGAGTTTGCCACCTGATATCCTCTGGCAGGGAGTTCCACAGACAGCAAATGTGCAGTCACCCTTTGTGATTAGCCGGGATTTGGGGACTGATAGGAGGAACTTTCCAGAGGATCTCAGGCAGAGTTCAGGCTGGTGAGGGGTTAAAAGGTCCTGCATATAGGAGGGGGCGAGGCCATTTATTGCTTTAAAAACCATCAGTAAAATCTTAAAATCAATTCTAAAACTCACAGGGAGCCAGTGAAGGGCAGCTAGAACTGGTGTTATGTGGTCACTTCTCCTGGTATGAGTCAGAAGCCTTGCAGCGGCATTCTGTATTAATTGTAGTCTGTGAATATTATGTTTACTGATACCAGAGTAGTATGTATAACTGCATGTATAACTGTTTCAAACAGAGGTGAGGGGAGGAATGGTCGAATTTCTCTTAATTGCCTTAGCTGTGCGAAACAGGATTGTGGAATGCGGCGCTGAGGCCTAGGAGGATTCAAATTGAGTGCAGACCAGAGTCAGCTGCCAACAGAAGGTCATTTGAGACTTTTAGAAGTGCTGTCTCCGTGCTATGCATGCTCCCGAAGCCTGACTGGAATTTCTCAAAAATTTAATTGTAACACTCGACCATCATTTTACAGTCAATGTTACCACAAAAAACAAACTAGGGACGCTACCAATTTCAATTGTTTGATGAAAAGAAAAGACCAACTTGGATAACTTAAACCTCACTGTGAACCAGTGTCCTGTTAAAGGGCTTGCCCCACAAAACAATACACTCCCACAAGGAAACAAAGGTTTTTTCCCAATCTAAGTGTTTCTCACCCAACCAAAATTCCACCCCTTTCCCGCAAAACTTTCACCACAACAGGCAGTCCAAAAGGAGGCCGAAGGCACATCCTACCAAGAGAGAAGAAAAGGAAAAATGTCAGTTTTCTTATCCTGAGGGGGGCAATGTCCATTCCATATGAAAGGTCCCATAAATCCCAAAGTCTTTGAAAGGTAACAAAAACAAAGTCCAAAACACAAGTTGTAGCAAAAAAAACGAGTTGGGAGCTTCTCCCTCACTCACCCTGGACACCAGGGTTTCCATCCGGGCTTTGTGGTGAGGAGATTCTCTTCCCAGTCTTTATTCTCACTTAAGGTTTGGTGTTTAGCCCCTTCTCAGATGTTCAGAGTCCCTTCTTGTGTATTCGCTGGGGTCCCCTTTTCACAGAAAACCCCCGTGGGCCCTGAAGAACCACAGACTCCTTTCCTTCCTGGTTCTGGGTACTATCTCTCCCCCCTCCCAAACATTTCTTACTCGCCCTTTTTCAAAGCTAAGCCACACCCAGCTAACCGGCATGACACAGGAAACACTTCTCCCAAACAGGAAGGAAACATACATATACACATGCACATATATTTTCTCATTTTTGTGGTGGTGCCACATAATTATTGTTCATGAACGAAACTGGGAAGCCACAACTTTTTCTAGAATGTTAGATAGAAATGGCAGGTTAGAGATGGTCTGTAATTACTTAGAACAGCAGGATCGAGTGCAGGCTTCTTTAAGAGAGGGCAAACGATGGCATGTTTGAAAGAAGATGGGACAATGCCAGAGGAGAGAGAACCATTTACAATGGCTAGGATACTGGGACCAACCGTGTGAAGTACATCTTTTAAAAACCAAGAAGGGATGCAGTCTGAGAGGCAGGTGGTAGGCCTCAACTGCAACAATGCGTTCCAGTGAGGGGAGTGAAATCTCATGAAGCCGTTTCAGAGTGAAAGGGGTGGAGCACACAGTTTTTGGTTCCACAAAGACAGAATGGAATTGTTTGCGGATGTCACTGATTTTAGTTGTAAAATAGCTCATCGCATTTCTCAGGAGAGGGTTCAACGGGCTCACTGGCAGGGGGACTCAGAACAGAATTGATTGTTTTAAAGAGGATTCTGGGGTTATTACTGTTAGTTGTTCTAGCTTCTTTTACGGTGTGTGGATATTTACTCATTAATTGTTTTAGGACGACCAGTGATGTGCTTTGTCTGTCTTTTTTCCATTTCCTCTCAGCTCTCCTGCGATCTCTTCTTATGTTCCTAGTCTCTTCATTTAACCAAGGCAGGACTGTGGGCTTTAAAACTTTACATCTAGCCGGAGCTATGGAGTCTAAAATGCAAGAGCTATTAAAATTACTAAGCAGCTCCTCAACTGTGCTGCCGTTTTCCTTTTCAGATTCCCAATTTTCAATAAAAGCTTGACAGAAAATCGGGGCAGAGAGTGAGCTCAGAGGGCGAGAGTGGATTTTTTGATAGGTCTATGGTCAGGAAGGAGTGGAATTTGGAACTGCACTGTGATCTGTGACAGGAAATGGTGTTAGGGATACCTGTTCTACATCAACACAGTTTGAGATCACAAGATCCAAAATGTGACCTTTGCTGCGGCTGGGGGATTTTACATGTTGGTTCAGATGAAAAGATTGTAGCAGTTTAATGAAGTCGGAGGCAAGTGGAGAAGAAGTAGGACAACAAACGTGAATGTTAAAATCCCCTAAAATGATGAGCCTGTCATATTTGACCATGATGATTGATAAAAATGTGCAAATTCCTGAATGAAACCAGAAATGAAATAAAACCAGAAACTCAACACAACAACACAGTGACAGGTCAGAGTCACACTGTAACTGATGCTTCACAACAAGTTGTGTAACTTCTGGTGTTTTTCTTTAGAATCAGCCCTCAGGTCTCATGATCAGTGAAATATGAAGGAAGTGTCAGAACCGGTCTGACAGCTGGGTGACTCTGCACTCAGACCTGTTCTATCCACTGTTAACCCATTCATGTCAGTGTTGTGTCAGGTGTCCTGTTTTCAAGGCGTGGTTTCTCTGGAGTTACTTCTTGTTCATTTCCTGACAGACAGCAGCAGATGAGCAGCTCCACACATGAAGCTGGAAACTTCTGGAAGTCAGAGCTGACTCAGCAGGTGAGAATCTGTCAATATCTGATCAGTGATCAGTTTGACCACCTCATTGATTTTACTGCAGTGTAACTGATTGATCTTTATTGTTGTTTAAGTGAAACGTCTGTTCTACAATCGCTCCCTCTCTGAAACTCAGAACAACTTGTCTAAAACCACTTTAAATAGAAAATGTTGGTTTATGCTGAGTTTATCAGATCAGTGTGTTTTTTACTTGTAGTTGAACAAACTCTCAGGTCACATGATCAGTGAGAAATGCAGGGAGTGTCAGAACCGGTCCGACTGGATGACTTTCTGTGATGTTTGTGTTCACTGAGCTGCACAGTTTAAAAAATCCTGAATGTAAATCTTCTTTGTTGTGTGTTAGCAGATTTGTTTTAGGAAACAGTGATTTTATTTTCTGTGTTGTTTCACTGAGCTGCTGATGTTCACAGTTGTGTAAGTATTAGTTTGTATGCCTCTGGCTCTTTGTAAATTAAGATTAACAAAGCAGAAATGATCAAAAATGTCCTCGTCTGTTGAAAATCTACACTTTTACAATGAATATCTCCTTACAAATGATGTAGATGAAGCAATCTACTTATCTCAATCTGGTGCTAAGTTTGTGGACATTATGTCTGCCAAGTTTTTATTTATTTTAATTAAGGGAAACAAGATTACAGAGGGTTTAGTCCAACCTATGTAGACATTTTTAAATGTCTTAAAATTAAATAAAAAAATTTAAATGAAAAAAATTTAAATTTTTTTTTATTTAAAATTTAATGAACCAAACTATATATTCCACGTTTAAGTCACTATTGGTGTTCATCACTTCTATTTACATCAGTTTTTACTTGTATACAAACATTATTACACATCTATAGGTTATAACAGATGTATAAAGCAGATAGGCCACGCCCACCTAATGCTAAGCTAATACCTTGTCAAATATGCAGGTTGATTAGGGTGATTGACACCTCTATCAAAAGGTCAGAACCAGTAGATTTGACAGGTAGTAGTAATATTAGTGCTATACTCACCAAAGAAAATGCATTGTAAGCTAAATGACCGTTGCCACATTCTCCCCCAAAAAAGTCCTCCACAAACATGATAAATGTCTAATCCTAATATTTTTAGTCTTGAATAAACACAGACATGTTGGTCTATCTGAACCAAGCGTTTATTGCCCTCAAATTGTCACGACCTGGAGTTTGTTTATGGGTTAGTTTTCCTGGTTTTGGGTTTTTAGTTTAATCTGTGTTTAGTTATTTTCCTTCTGGTGTTTTGTTTCCCTGGGTTTGTGTTTAGTTCTTGTCTTGTCTTGTGTACTTTGGTAGTCCTGCCCCCCCACCGTGCATTGTCTTGAGTTTTACTTCCTGTGGTTTCCCTCCTTGTGTGATCACCTGCCCTCATGTGTGGTACCTGTGTCTCGTTGTCTTCCCTGGTCCTTGTATATAGTCTGTGTCTTCCCCTCTGTCTTTGCTAGTTCGTCTTGTCCGGTGTGGGGTTTGTTTCTGTCCTTGTCTCGTCCATGCCTTGATCCTCGCCTACCATGCCATGTACTTCTGCCTGACCTCGGGGTGCTCCAGGTAGTTGCTTTGTTCTTATGTGTTTGTTCCTGCCTTTTTACGCCCTGTGCCTGTTTTCCTTTATGTAGTTTTACCACGCTGTTGGTTGTTGGTTATTGTGTTGTTTTGCCTTCCTGGCTTTGAATAAGGAGCTTTTTGTTAGCTGTAACCGCTCTGTGCCTCTGCAATTGTGTCCTCCCCCTGACGAACCCTGACACAAATATGACTGATTATTGCAAATTTACAGAAGAAAGACAGAATATTTTATTACTCGTGAGTTTTTTACTTTTATATTCTTTATATTCTAATTCACCAATATTTATAATATAGCAAAACAACTGTAAGAGTGTCAATTGGTAAAGTCTCAGCTTTCATATGACACCTTGTTTGTGTGACTTGAAGTATCACAGAGCTAGAAATAAGAATGTGGCAAGTGTGTCGACTTTGATATGAGAATTTTATTTTGATGAGTGATGATTGATTTGCATGGTGTTGAAGTTATGTTTGATGTGTGTAAAGATGGCTTATATGTGCTTGTAGTAGAGTTTCCAATGTTTAATTTGATATGCAATGTGATTATTGTTTACATGGTTAGTACAGTGTTATATGGCTTTTATTCTTTGGGTGCATGAAAAAGCCCCCAAATGTGGGTCCCTTGGGGTAGATAGGGTTAAAGGCGTGGTTTCTCTGGAGTTACTTCTTGTTCATTTCCTGACAGACAGCAGCAGATGAGCAGCTCCACACATGAAGCTGGAAACTTCTGGAAGTCAGAGCTGACTCAGCAGGTGAGAATCTGTCAATATCTGATCAGTGATCAGTTTGACCACCTCATTGATTTTACTGCAGTGTAACTGATTGATCTTTATTGTTGTTTAACTGAAACGTCTGTTCTACAATCGCTCCCTCTCTGAAACTCAGATTATATATCCACACATAGTGACAGGTAATTAGTGCATCCTAGTGGTACACATGCGTAATTACAACTGATCCTCACAAATCCATTCGTTCTCTAGTAACCCGCTTTGTCCTGCAGTGCAGGCTCACAGGGGGCTGGAGCCCATCTCATCACAAATCCTTCCAGAGAAATCTACCTGACGTGTGGATGACACTGCACTCATATCTGTTTGATCTACTGTTAACCCATTCACATCTTCAGTGCAATTATCTGAACTCTACAGTATTTTGGACAGGCTATGAACCAACTGAAAGACTTTACAGTGTGTTATTAATATACACACAGACATACAGTACGTGATGTCAAATATCCCCTTCAGTCTGT
The DNA here is from genome assembly GCF_900634625.1 of Parambassis ranga. NCBI lineage: Eukaryota > Metazoa > Chordata > Actinopteri > Ambassidae > Parambassis > Parambassis ranga. Next base: position 2,486,246 of record NW_021144767.1, read on the forward strand.
ACATGAGAACATGTGAGGTTAAAAACGTGAGGTCAGTCCTGATCCGGTCCTTTTGGGATGAAATGAAATAAATGATTAAACATTCCAGTCATTAAGTCACAGCATCTGCTCACGTAAACAGCTGCAGCCATTTGAAATCATTTCAGTTATTTTTTGTACACACAGCACCCCATGTTGACAGGAAACATTTCTGCAGATTAAAAAACAAAAAGTAAAATATGATTCAGATGGTTCTAACCTTCATCTGAGTCCAGCTGTGTTTGATGATGCTGATTGGACTTGATGAGGAAAGACACACACCTGTCTGTATAAGACTTACAGCTCACAGTGCATGTTAGAGCACATGAGGAGCATGAGGTCAAAGGTCAAACTGAATCTGACTGTCTGTGGGACCCTTTGTATTTTTCATCAACAGAAAAATGATCCAACCAATTATTGTTTTAAACTGAGACTCACTGGCCCTGGCTCATTTACTGTGATGAACATATATCTGAACACATTTTCATTGACCCACACACACACATTTCTATTATATACAGGATGTTTAGGTCTACTGGACCCAGGCATATAAAAGTGTGAAAAGTGCAGTGTTGTACCCTCATACCTGGGCCTGCTGTTTGACAGTCCCAGGTAGTGAAAGTGATCTCAGTGAGTTGTTGGATCAAATAAATGTAATTATGTGCAATTTCATTAACATTTGTGTGTTTGGTTTTAAAACCTAAACTTAAAATGTAAACTTGTTGAAGCAACACAAACCAACTAAGTCAATTCAACACAACATTGTTGAGTAAACTGAACGCTCACCAACCTGATACCTACACCTGACACCAGGTGGCAGCACTTGGCTGTGTGACATGCACAGTTCCCCTTTGATGAAGTTGTCCAATTTACTTAATATAGTTATGTCAACAAGTTCCACAGAACTTAGTTGTGTTCAATCGAAATAACTAAATTATGTGAAGCTAACAAGACTGTGTTAAGTCGTTTCAACATAATCTGACATTTATTACACTGACACACCTAACACCAACTAAACAGCTCACATTTCTACACTGAAATAAATGTGGATTGATATTTCCTTAAAGAGCTTGTCACGTTTTGCACTCAGAAAGTGCCTGTAATCTTTATTCAGGAGTTTAAATTAATGAGTAAACATTAAATTAGTACATGTTAATTAGTTCCTAAAATATGGACTTGAATTGTGCCTTTATCATGAGAATAAATATATAAATATTTATTTTCAAATGTATTTCTGTAGATTATTTATTGTGATACTATATTTGAAAGATGTCGGCAAGAAAAACACACGAGGAGCAGGAAAAAACAGGACACAGGTGAGACACATTAGGGCCAGCAGGTGATCAGCAGAGGAGACACAAGGAAGTGAAGACACCTGAAACGAGAGGCATGTTAGAACTACATGAAGCTGCTTGGAGGAGCAGTGAAACCTCTTCAGACAACTCTATAACTCTGCAGGTTCTACACTTGATCAGCAGCTACTTCACTTGCAGCTAGTTCAAACTTTGAAGGTCCAGCCACTGTCACTGACGGTGTCTCCTTCTCTGTTTCAGCTGAAGACACAGCTGGACTGATGGCAAAGCCCACTGACCGTGAGTACAGTCTTCTCTCTGTACACCACACACACCTCAGTGCGAGTATTTGGGTTTTTACTGACCTGACCTTTGACCTCTCTGACCTCACAAAGAGGGCAGAGTCCAAAGGTCAGCACCAGTTCCTCTTGAACACACCATAAACCAGCTGATAGACTGATGATCTTTATTCTTTGATTGATCCCAAACTGGGAAATGTCAGGCACTCAGCGTTCTATACACCCTGAAGCCCATCAGTCCTCACAGGACAGAGGGCAGGGGTTCCTGAACGCACCACAGAGGTCATCATCTTTCTCTGCTCTCCTCTCAGACACGCACTTTGTGGATAAACACAGAGCCGACCTGATCCAGAGAATCAGCAACATCGACCCCATCCTGGACCAGCTCTTGGGCTCGGTCATCCAGCAGGAAGCATATGATCGGATCAGAGCTCAGCCCACCAGCCAGGACAAGGTCAGGGAGCTCTACACATTCCTGCAAGCTGGAACAGAGGCCAAAGATAAATTCTACCACATCCTCCAGACGCAGGAGCAGCTGCTCATCGATGACCTCAATAAGAGGTAAGCTCTGTGAGGACACCCAGGCCTGAACACCAGTGTCATCATGAGGGAACAATATATATTCTATATTTTACTCGTGTTACCTTTACTTTTCCCTTCGTTTACATATAAACAGAGTTTTCGGCTCTGAAAGATCTTGAACCCAGGGATCCACATAAAGAAAAGAGACCCGGCCTGTATAGGCCAAAATAGGGTTACAATAATATTCTCATAACAGAATATGTCTTTACATATAGATAAGGACATATAAACACATGTATACACAACCATGTACCATGTAAAACATGGCCTCTCAATGATCATTATAAATATTCTCATTATCAGCTTAACTGATTATAAATATCAACATTAACATGAGACAATTTGGCTGGACCATTACTTTCCATACTAGAACTACTCATCTCCCATTTTCTTTTTTTTAAACCACTCACTCTCAAAAAAACAGAGAGGAAAATGTATTTTAACATCATAATATGAACAATATTTTTAAGCACAACACATGAACTGAACGCCTCCTTACTCCATATTATCATTAGCAAATGCTTCATCTTCCCTGGTTTCTTTGTGAACATATGTAAGATGGTTTTAGTCAGAAATACTATGAGTGTCCTGTTTTCTAAAGGAGACCTTAAGAGGACTGTTAGGACTACTGTGCAGCGATTAGCCTGTTAGATGCCATGCATCAGTTATTATTATGATGAACTAATTTCATTAGTGAACTTTACATGACTGACAGGTTTCGTTACAGAATAGCTCCTTATATAGACGTTCTTTTTGGCTGCCATCTCTTGTGTCTCGCACTCACTGTCTCACATGTGTTTTGATGCTGCCAACCAACGTAGCTACACACATGACAGCCTTTGATATAACACAGTCAGAATGTGTTTCTTCCTGCAGGGTGGAGCATGGTGGAGAGCAGAGGTTAAAACCTGATGTGAGGAAGGGTAAGTTTGACTCAGTCTTTCCTCATGTTATTGTGCATGAGTCAGTGTTCTATCAGTCCATCAGAAGTCCTGTCTTTAATGGACATTTGTCTCTTGTATTCAGTCACAGTGTCATTGCACACTTACTGGATCCTTATTGTTCTGACCCACATATGCAACAAGAAAAAGGCTTTTGTCCATCAAACGTCTGGATGTGATGTCATTGGAGTGAATATGGACTGTGACCTGCTAGCATGTCCCAGGTGTCTTTTTAGTTTCATGTCCTCCTCACTTCCACTCTCACATGAGCCAGATGATTTGTGTGTCTTTAGTCTGTGTCTGAGTACCTGTTGTGTTGATGTGTTTGTGTAGCTGGAGTCCATCTTGCTTTTGGATCAGTCATTGTCATTTGTAAGTAGCTCTGTATATATTGTCATGTGTAGCTGCAGCTTGTAGGAGGGAGACGCCCTTTTTCTTTGTTCTGTTTTTGGGTCAGGAGTTTTAGGTTCCAGCTTTGTCATTTTTTTCTTTTGTTAGGGAACCTTAGTGTGTTTTAGTGTCTTTTTGTTTGTTGATTTGGGCACTGCTCCCCTCTGAGTTCATGAACTACAGCCTAACACTGAATCCAGCCTGTGTACCAAACACTGCAGTGTTTAAGGTGCTCTAATCACTTGCTTTGTCTGTCAGACTTACCATGCAATATTCAGATTTTCGACTGCTTTCTTTATGTGTCCACACTATAAAGTGTTAAATTAAAACTTGAAAGTGTACATTTTAACACCTGTTGAGAGTTATTTCAACTCTGACAGGTGTTAGAAAGTAACACTGGCTGACAATAGTGTTAAAACTCTACACTAGTGTCAGTGTTGCAAAAACAAAACTACCACATTACACTCACACTAATACTGACACTTGATTGTCCATTTAAACTCATATGTTTTAATGTGTTTCGTTATTTTAACATAGAAGCTCAAGTTAAGTTTATTTATTAGTAGTTTGTATCATGAGTGAAGGTGGTTAGGGGGAGCAGTGAAATGTTTACAGAAAACAACAAAGACCATCCATGTGTTCAGTTGCCTTGATTTACTCTCTTAGCCATAGCATTGCCAAGATGAATTCGTTTTTTTGGATGATAATGGATCTGTTTTGCTTTGTAGGAACACACTGAACTACCTGGGAAAGTTAGTTAAGACAGACAAGGTCTGCCTATATGTGTAAACACACACTAACACTACTCACTGTCTTTGACAGATGGGATGGTTCCAGTACCGGAGTCACGCCACATCACATATTACCAAAGAATTCTTCAATCAAACTTCAAGGGCAAGATTCTGTATACACGAGAAGGCTGGGCAAACGATAAAAAGCGCCTGGTTGATATCTACACAGAGCTGTACATCACAGCCGGCCCTGACATACACATCAACACACAGCATGAGGTCCAACAGATCCAGAAAGCCTGGAGGCCCAGAGACACTGAGACATCTGTCAAACCCAGAGACATGTTCCAACATCCTTCTGGAGAATACATACCTGTAAAAACAGTGCTGACCAACGGAATCGCAGGAATTGGAAAGACCTTCCTGGTGCAAAAGTTTATGCTGGACTGGGCTGAAGGAACAGCCAATCAAGATGTGCATCTCATTTTCCCCTTCTACTTCCGCCAGCTGAATCCACTGATGGGAAAACAGTTCAGTTTGGCAAACCTCATTCATAAATGTATCCCAGAGGCTAAGGGCATCAAAGAGGAGGCTCTTAACTACATCTTTACTGCTTTAGAATCATTAGGAAACGGCAACTACGACGACAGCGAATTCAAGCTTCTCTTTGTGTTTGATGGACTGGATGAGAGCCGCCTTCATCTGGACCTTCATGTTGATGATAGTCACTCTGTTGATGTAACTAAGTCCACCACCACCGATATCTTGGTGAAAAACCTCATCAATGGAAAACTGCTGCGCTCTGCTCGCATATGGATAACCACACGACCTGCAGCAGCCAAACAGATCCCTACTGACTGTGTGGATGTGGTGACAGAGGTCAGAGGGTTCACTGACCCACAGAAGGAGGAGTACTTCAGGAAGAGGTTCAGAGAGGAGGAGCAGGCCAGCAGGATCATCTCCCACATCAAGACATCACGAAGCCTCCACATCATGTGCCACATCCCAGTCTTCTGCTGGATCACTGCCACAGTTCTGGAGGACATGTTGGAAACCAGAGACCTGCCCAAGTCCCTGACTGAGATGTATGCAGAGTTTCTGATGTTTCAGGTAAATCAGTCCAAAAAGAAATGTGACCCTGAACAACTGTCCAGGCAGTGCATTTTTTCACTAGCAAAACTGGCTCTTCAGCAGCTGGAAAAGGGCAACATAATCTTCTATGAGAAGGATCTGAAAGAGTGTGGCATCGATTTCAGTGACGCCTCAGTGTACTCAGGAGTGTTCACAGAGATCTTCAAAGAAGAGCGAAGAAGGAAACAGGAATTCACAACATTCTGCTTTGTTCACCTGAGCGTTCAGGAGTTTCTGGCTGCTTTCCACCTCATACGCTGTTTCATTGATGGGGACGATGAAGAGCTGGTGAACTTCCTGGGAGAGAAAAGTTGGTCATCTCTGGATGACATCCTGTACAGAGTCATGGAGAAATCTCTGAACAGTGAAACTGGCCACCTGGACCTGATGGTTCGCTTCCTTCATGGTCTCTCCCTGCAGTCAAATCAGAGACTCTTAGGAGACCTGCTGGGTCAGACAGAGATCAGTTCAGAGGCCATCCAGAGAGCCATCAACAACCTGAAATGGAGAAACACTTATAATGTGTCTCCTGACAGAAGCATCAACATCTTCCACTGTCTGATGGAGATGAACGACCTCTCAGTGCATCAGGAGATCCAAGAGTTCCTGCAGTCAGAGAACAGATCAGAGAAGAAACTCTCTGAGATCCACTGCTCAGCTCTGGCTTACATGCTGCAGATGTCAGAGGAGGTTCTCGATGAGCTAGACCTGATGAAGTACAACACAACAACAGAAGGACGATTGAGACTGCTTCCAGCTGTGAGGAACTGCAGAAAGTTCAGGTGAGTCCAGATGTGACCAATCAGTGTAGATTACTGGTTTAGTTCTTAGACACATTCACACTGTATGTTTCTCTCTAACAGAGCTCCTTGTGTTCATTGACACATCACATCAGCTGTGTTTTTGTCTCAGATGTTCTTCTACTGTGAAAACATTGTTTTGTATGTTTCTGTTTGAAGCTGTTAAATGAATGGACAATAAATGTGTCTTTATTTGTAGTTAAAACAGCTGCATGTGGCCAAAGAGCTGCACAAACTACATAGATACAAAGACTGCAAAAACTGCAGCACAACATCATGGTATGCAAACATGCAGACACATACCATTACACAAACAGTTCAATCAGGATGTCACACAACAGAATAACTCTTTAAAGTCTCTGCATGAAAGAGAAGAATTTATCTTTCAGCAATATCAGCTGGAAGAACCTACAACAGAGGAATAAAGTGAAATACACTGTCAAAATGAGACGATGAGAATGATCAGAACTATTGTTACATGTCAAACAGTCAGATCAAATGAGATCACTGCTACTACTTAAAGTGTCCCTTTCATAATGTTCTGATATTTCTGTCATCACAGACTTTCTGACTGTGACCTCTCAGAGACTCACTGTGAAGTTGTGGCCTCAGCTCTGAAGTCCGACCCCTCCCATCTGACAGAGCTCGACATGAACCGGAACAGGCTGCAGGATTCAGGACTGAAGCAGCTATGTGCTGGACTGGACAGTCCTCACTGCATACTGCAGGTTCTTAGGTCAGTTAATGTTATTATTAGGCTGAGGTCCAGTTTTTAAATCATCTGTCAGGACTGACAGACAGAAAAGGACCACAGACATGTGTATCTTCAGTCACTGTTGCTCTGATGACAAATCAGATCTACTCATATGTTCAAATGTTGCTCAGTAAATCAGTGAATAATTATTATTTTCTTCCCTCCCAGTAACAGTAATCTGTATGTTTTAATGTTATCCCATATTATTAGATGATCAGTGGTATCAATGGCTCTATCAATGTCTTGTATTGTTTTATTAGGTTGTGTGGCTGTGGTTTGTCAGAGATCAGCTCTCTGGGATCAGCTCTGAAGGCTAACCCCTCCCAGCTGAGATATCTGGACCTCAGTGGGAACCACCTGCAGGATGTGGAGCAGCTACGTGGTTTTCTGGAGAGTTGTGGACTGCAGACTCTGAGGTCAGTCTCAATAGTTTTATGTGTTGTGATGTAAAGTTTGTGGTGGGGTGAGCTCTGAAGTCCCAAGACTGCAGATCCTCGGGTCAGGGTAAATCTGGGTGTTGATCCAGTCTTCACATTTCATTGTTGTATATCAGCATGAGTTGTAGATATAACTAGTACAAATGAGTTCCAAAATAAAATTGTTGGAACTTTCTGGTGTAAAATATTTCTGACAAACATATGTGAATATAGAAAACACTTCAACAACATGTAGCGCTCCCCTCTGTAGTCATATTGATGATGTTATGTGCGATCACAGACGGAGATCCAGAAGCAGGTACATTTACTCACTTTAATAGAGAAAACAAAAAACTACCACTGAGGCGAAAACTGAGCTGAGTCCAAAATATAACCAAAAACAACCACAAGGGCGAACTACGAGGTAACTTGAAGGAGGAACGAAAAACAACCACGAGGGCGAAGCACAACTCAGGTCCAGGGCGAGAAACAACCGGGTGGCGTGGCTGGAGGCCTAGGCAAAAAACAAGGTAAGTCACTGGTCACTTAGAACGGACAGAAAGGTGGCTGGTTGCTTAGTACGAAAATAGCAGTGAAGAACTGGCGCCGAGGAGAAGGGAGGCGGCGCTTAAGTAGCCGGCGGAATGACGGGAAACGGAACCCAGGTGAGAAGAAGCCACGACTCCACCCAGCTGGACCATCGCGCCTGGAAAGAACAAAAACAAGGAAACGAGCAAGAAATGAAAAACACAGGAAGTGCCAGAGGAGCAACTCTCACCACATTACAGATGAGGGCAGGCTTTTAGGTTCTTTTAAAGTATTTATCCAATGTTTCTTAACCCTGATTAACTCAGTTTTAATTATTATCTTGGATGTCCCTTTAATACACACAAGTGCAGTGTTTGACCCATCAATCAAATGGCCATCTTTAAATTATATTTTTAATGAAGATCTTAACTACGTCTGCATATGTCTCTGCAATTGAATCCCTGCCCTTTCTCAGGTGAGTAATAAGTAACACAACACAAGGTTTTAGAAAAATAATTCTCAGTTATTTAAGAAAAGGTTAATGCTGGTGAACTAAGAACATGACAATAAAATTAGAATATTGTTTTGGAGCCTTAAACATCAAATGTCACTTTTTTAAAGAAAAACACTCCAGCTGTTTGGAGGCAAAAACACAATATAACCTTTTTTCTTAACCCTCTAATGAATTCAGAAACTCAGTTTACCAACCTCAAGGTCACTTAAACAAAAGTTGTGGCCCCCACACCTTAATACACTCTATAAAGCAGCAGCTTAAATGATTACAGACTGACATATACCGCAGCAGGCGAAAGTCTTCCCGCCTCTCAGTATGCTGCTAGACTTCTTCTCACAGATTGTCCTGTCAACAACCTTAAGACACAAGTTACACACCGTTTTGTGCACTGCTAACTTAGAAATGAACACAGAAAATCTCTGTGTTACACATGTTTCTCCGACACACCTCTCCTAGTCTGTGTCACACTGTGCTCACGGTCCTGTCACTTGTTATTAACCCCATCTATGCTGGTGGGACATCTTTCAGCAACATTCTTTAACATAACACAACAAACATGTAACACTTTTTACCCTTTGAAATCACATTTTAAATGCTTACACATTTAAACTTGAACTGAAATGATCAACACTCATTAAAACATGTGGGGATTTTAAACTGGGTTACAAACAAAACACATTTAGGAATGAAACCTTCTAGATGTAGGCTTCACTCAAGAGATTAAATGCTGATGGATTGTGCAAGTACATCTATAACATTAAACTGCAGCTCATTAAACAAGACGAAAATATGAATTGACACACTATGAACACAAAGTTAACTAGAAAGCATTTCCTGCAGAAAATGTGAGTTTGGTTGCTGCAGCTGAAGCATTGCTCTGAATGATGTGAAGGATTGCTCTGAATTGCTGGAGAATCTGCAGTCTGAATTTAAGTTGCTGAAACACTTTGAATAGATGAAGCTGTTTTATTGTGAAAAGTAGAAAACCTTTGAACATTAGGAAGTTATGAAACAGAAACTGCTGAAGATGAACAATATGAAGTCACTGACCTTAAAGAATAGCCTGGAAATGCACCATAAAGGTCTGAGGCTGGAATCATATCTAAAGCTAATAAGGACAGGCTGTATGGTTTTAATGTGGAAAAGTATCAGAGTTACCTCCCCCAGAACATTTTGGATGAAGTAGAAGCCATTTCCTGCATTCTGGTGGATTTCAACAGCTATTATACTGACAGAAGTAAAGGGTTAACTCAACAACTATTACTGAGAGATTCAATAACTCCTTATTTATTTTAAGCCATGATGACAAATATAAAACCAACCGAAAATGAAACAGTTCTGTCAGCCTCATGGTGGCACTACACTAACAGGTTATTAGAACAAAATGTTTACATCTGTTACTGTCTACCTCTGTGCCACCATGACTTTAACCACAAAAACCACATTTCTGTTTCACTGTATTCCCAATGAGGCCATCAGCTGCACTGTCAGGTTTTAGAGACTTCACAGAACAGATCAGATTAAACAGATTAGAAACAGATTACCCAAAGCCTCCAAAAAAAGCTGCACAACAGGTAACTTAGTTCACATGAATCTGTGCTGATGTGTCTGCTTGTGTTGATCAGCACACACAATCAGTTCACATGAAGTGACTGAAACACAGAGGGAGGATCAATATAGAAGGAAACCCGCTCCCTGTCTCTCACTCCTGGCCTGCCCTATATGCCATAACGTCTGCTGCACGGTGTGCTTGCAGCTGAATCTCAGACCTCACCTGGCAACAATACATTTTTTTCTGATTGGCTGATTCCTGTTCTCTGCCATAGAAATGACAGATGATTAATAATAAAAAATGTACAAACATAATTCACAAATTATAACCACTGACATTACTAAGCTTAGACAATAGTGTCCTTTCATGTTGTAGAATTGTTTTTTTCATTGCACTGCTCTACTTCTTACAATTATTCAGTATTGTTAAATGTACACATTTCATTTCTTTCAGGCTGAGCAGCTGTAACCCCTCAGAGAGAAGCTGTGAAGCTCTGTCCTCAGTCCTCAGCTCCCAGTCCTCTAGTCTGAGAGAGCTGGATCTGAATAATAACGACCTGCAGGATTCAGGAGTGAAGCTTCTTTGTGCTGGACTGGAGAGTGCTGACTGTGGTCTGGAATCACTGAGGTCAGGATCTGGTTGTTGATCATTTAAATGCATACCTTAACATTATGTTTGAAGCTTTTCTACATGCAGTTCATGTGTTGACATGTGGAGGCTTTCAGATTGACACTAATGTGCACTGAATTCTACACAAGTAAAAAGATCTTTAGTGTCATTATTCACAACAAATTTCCATTCATTCATCAATAACAACTAATTTGCATTTCTTTCAGTCTGAGCAGCTGTAACCTCTCAGAGAGAAGCTGTGAAGCTCTGTCCTCAGTCCTCAGCTCCCAGTCCTCTAGTCTGAGAGAGCTGGATCTGGATAATAATGACCTGCAGGATTCAGGAGTGAAGCAGCTGTCTCATGGATTAGGGGGTCCAGACTGCAGACTGGAGACTCTCAGGTCAGGATCCAGCTTTTTGATCATCAGTTAAATTCTGCTTCATGTTCATGTTGAAGATCTGTTGGATTTTCCTTCTTTCTTCTTGAGTTCATGACATGTTTTGTTCCTCCAGTCTGTCAGGTTGTCTGATCACACAGGAGGGCTGTGCTTCTCTGGCCTCGGCTCTGACCTCCAACCCCTCCTATCTGAGAGAGCTGGACCTGAGCTACAATCATCCAGGAGACTCAGGAGTGAAGCTGCTGTCTGCTTTACTCAACAGTCCAGATTGTAGTCTGAAGACTCTCAGGTACACAGAGACCACAGAGCATGAGTCCTCCTCAGTCTGTCAGTTTAGCTCATATATCCACAGCTGTTGATGGATGGACTGAAACTGCAGAGAAGAAATAATCACTGATCCCTGATGTTCATCTTCCTCCATCATTAAGTGTCCATCATGTTAACTTCACATTTCTTTATACACGTTCTTCATATCAAAATACATACAGACTGATTTTCAGTCACACTTAGTGCAGATCAAATACAAAATGATGCCCTACTTATTAATGTCCTCAGCTGTAAGAACCACTGAATTATTTCCACAAGCAAATGTTCCTGAAACAATCCATATGTGAAGCTTCAGAGGAGACAAAAACACAATGGTAGAAGGAGGAGTTCCTTCAGTCAGAGACAGAGAGCAGGGAGACACTACAATATTATCACTGTAAAAACTACACACAGACATGAGTGAATGTATTTATTTGAAGTGTGTCAGAAACTCTTCCATCCATGACACATGTGAACCAGGCTTGTGTTTGCATATAGAGTGAAAGGAACAAACAGTCAGAGACAGTGTGGCTTGTTTGCTGCTTTGGATAAATGCACAATGCTGAGATCAAACCTACACTGTTGCTGCATGAAGAGGATTTTACAGTAAAGCACTGACAGAGAGCAATATTTCACAGAATGGAGGACATGAATAAACACAGAGCAGATCAGGAGAGACTCTTCTGGAGTCGACACAGATGAGTTTCAGTCTGTTTGTGTGTCTCTGACAAACTGAGGAACTCTGCTTCATGTTGATCAGCAGTTTGGACTCATGTTGGTTAGAAAATCATTCTGACTGTGTTTCTTCCTGCAGGGTGGAGCATGGTGGAGAGCAGTGGTTAAAACCTGGGCTGAGGAAGTGTAAGTTTGACTCAGTCTTTCCTCATGTTATTGTGTATGAGTCAGTGTTCTATCAGTCCATCAGAGCTGTTGTAGCGCAGCCTCGGCGGTTGGATTTCTTTCGTGTTTACTGGAGTTTATTACTCCCCAGCAGGAGTTTTAGGTTCCAGCTTTGTCATTGTCACTGCTACAAACGCCAGTCCTAATTTTCAGCACAATGCAGCATTTCCATTCAACCAATCACGGGGCAGCTTTCCAACTGTCATGGCGGAGCCCTGTCAGTAGATAGAAAGTATGTCCAGTCATCTTTTAAATGAGTGTTTTAGCTATGTGACATGAATAACTTTGACAGTATCCATGAGGCAGTCCTCTTTCCTTCCATGGGAAAAAAGCGGAAGCCTTCCAAACAGAATCCCGAAACTCAGCTGGAGGGAAAATACCGGCCACTTCCTGTTCACATACTAAAGAGAAAAACTTTTGTCATGCGGATCAACTGACAGCCGGCGAAATAATATTATTAGAAATACATATATAAATACATAAAATGAGTTTTGTGATGAAATGGATTCATAGCTTTTTGGGTGGAAAAAAGATTTGATTGTTTAATAAATGTTTAAAATCAAAATATAGATTAGATTTTTTGATGTTATTACAAACTCATGATGATATATTACAGTTTGAAACATAAACTAGAAGTTTCATATAAACCCTTTTTTGGAAAGAAAACACTTTTTTCTGGATTTATAGCGTTTTGGAAGCAATCTCTTCATTTGTTAGGCGGGACAGCCGAAACCAGTTAAACAAGCTTTTACTGACAGCTCTGAACAGACCACATTAACTTATCATTCATTTTAGTGCAGCCGCCACAACTTCCATTTCACAAACCATTGTTTAATCTTCAGTTATTATATTTCCTTTTATTTTGCTTTGTGCTTTGGTTTCATTCTGTAACACTGGACTTATTTTTATGAAGGTTTGAACTCTGACAGTGTTTGAACAGGAGAGAAAGGAGTATAAAGTGTGCAGTGAGGGGTTCACAGCCTTAAAGCATCTAGGGCAGGGGTGGGCAATTTTTGCGAGGGCCACATAGACTTCCATTAGAAAAGCAAAGGGCCACATTTCTTTCATCAATAATAATATGAATTGAATTGGAGCTCACTGGCACAGTGTCTACCTTTATAAATATGCTCTTGTTACATTTTCATCACTGTAAGCAGTGTGTGGGGGCATCTCGGTGTCACATCGGTCGGAGAGTTGGTCATTGGGGTTTATAAAGGTTAAATATACACCTGCATTATCTATGACAGTTTTAAAGCTACAAGAAGCATTTTGAATGGATTCAGTTAAATCTTAATTCCCTCAGTTAGTCCTGGGTGATAAGATGAATAAATACATGCTTACTTGAACCCTGCCTGGACCTTCCCCCACCTCAGCTCCATACATTACAGGCCAGTAGAATGAGTTTGCTCAGACAGACCTGTCCTTTCTCATGTTTCCTGGATGACTCACCGAATTGAAATTAAAGTTCTTACTTTAATTTGAGCCTAGTTTAGTTCTAATCTAAGGAATGGATTCCACAAACATCTGAAGCTGAAGGTTTTTATTTCACTGTATGAACTCAACACTGACCTCATGTGTCCGCCTGTTCTTGTTTTGTAAAATGAAATTTTCTGCTCAAATAAAGGTTCAAATAAATAATGTGATATAACCACATAAATACATTAATAGCATAAATACTATAATCAGATATATGGAACTACTAAAGTTACAACAAGGCAACTAACTGATTAATAAATGGGTGCGCGATGTTCCATTATCAATAAAGCTGGATCCATACTCCGCGAGACAAAGACATTTTCCCCCCCTGCAGACGTTACGCCCACAAAATGACGTCATTTTTTGTCTCTGACCGCCCGCTGATCCGCACTCCTGTGCACAGGGTCCGGGCCGAACTTTTTTTTTGTCTTTCAAGGCTGTGCGGCAACCATGCTGTGATTGGTCGGAATTTATTGTGGGCGTGATGAAAGTGGAGAAGCGCAAGAGCCTCTCCAGGTATATAGGTAGGTGTATAAACAGCACTGATTCAACAGATTTAGATAAGACCATACTGGTTTGCATGATGAGCAATAAAAGAAAGAAAGAAAGGCAAGTCAGGGTGATTTGTCACCAATAACTCCAGACAGCCATTCACACATACCAGATGGTGACTGTTATTACCATTCTATATACTCCTACATACCCGGGCATAATAGGCTCGTTAACAATGTCTGTATATCTTTGCTATTGTTACTTTTAATGTCGCATCTTCACAGCTCATCACCGGACAGTTTGAAGTATCGCAGGCACATTGGAACACAGTAGATGTGCAAATGTGGTCATAAAGGCACAAACACTGAATCTTTGCTATTGTTACTTTTAATGTCGCATTCTCACAACTCATCGCCGGACATCTCACGCTGTTGCAGGCACCCTCTCTGTATAATGCCCTCTTGCCATGGCACAAGTCCTTGTGGTGTGTAAAAAAACTCAGTAAAGTCTTTCCTTATAGTTTAGTGGGCGGGCCGTATGAGGAGTTCTGCACACACGCGTCTCGCGGAGTATGGTACCTCAGTGCGGAAAAGACCTTTTTTTGTATCTCTTACCACCCGTGGAGCGCGTTCTCCGCTCTTTGTCTCGCGGAGTATGGATCCAGCTTAACGTTGGCCGTCTTCTCTGTGAACATATCCGCCGGTCCGGGTTTTCCTTCAACAGTCAGTAGGCGTCAGTCATGGTGCATTGAAAGGAGGAGCGGGCGGATCAGCTGCTCTCGGTGTGTGCGCATGCATGTGCGCTTATGTGTGTGTGTGAACGCGGACGGGAGGAGAGAGAGAGTTGCGCGGCGTTGAATGAACGGAATTATAGCTATATTATAAAATCGCATTGGCGGAAAAAAAACACAGAATCAATGTGTGGCGGAGGGTGTTGATGATGTGAACTGGTCTGTGTGTGGGGAACCCTGGTAAGAGTCTTTTGCTGTCATTTACTGCTCTCTCCTCTGTCCTCTGTGTGTGTCCAGCTCTACTCTGAGTGTGTGCTGGTTGTATGTTGAAACACACACACACACAGAGCAGCACAGATGATGTGAAGATATTTTTACAGAAGAAAACCATTCGAGTTCAAACTAGTTTTAAAAACGATCAAATCCCAAAGCTCTGAAAGTTGGACAAGATCTGAGCTTTTTAAGAACAGATGAAGAGGAAATATTTCGGCTGCAGCAGCGCGGTAACATCTGAATGTGCCTTGGAGTTTCTTCACGCTTTACCGTACATTTCAGCATAGTCACGCAGCACCAGGTCTGATCTAGAATAACTGTAAAAAATAAAGCCCATCACTTCACGGATTTCACCTTTTGCGGGTTATTTTTGGAACGTAACCCCGCGATTAACGAGGGACCTCTGATGAGAAGGAAGAGACTGGGCTCTCAGCTGCAGTAAAGGGGGCAGGTCTGGCTCCAACACAGGTTTCAATGTGTAAGATGTCTTGCCCTCACATTCTTCTTCCATTTCCACTTGTCCTGAAACTTCGGCCTTCGCTGTCAACCTTCCTTTTCTTACTCACACTTGCCATTTTAGAAATGGGCAATAAAAAAACACAGATCACTGGCAAAACTGGGTGGTGAGAGTTTGACCATGTTTGCTGCCATCTTGTGGTGAAATGTTAAATATATATAAATAATAATCATTTTTAAAGGTGTGATTTCATCCTGTGGACAACAGTACTGGTGGCATATTATGACATTATTGATTTTATGCCAGAGGCTTCGGCCCAGTGAACATATGAACTGGACTTTTGGTCTGTTCTACAGGAAAAACCCTCAATGATAATGCACCAACAATCCCAACCAAAGAAAGGAACATAAGGACAGAAGAACCAAACAGGAAAGAAAATAGAAATAACTATTGTATATATAACCTAGAAAATTTCACAAGACATTTTGAGTGGGCCAATGCGCGCTCACCCACACTCTGCTGCCGGTCCGCCCCATTATATACCACCAAACCTCATTCCTGATCACCGGCAGATGTGAAAGATGCCCTGATGACATTTCATGCTTTTACAGTGTTTCTGGTTTTATATAAGGTTTAATAGGCCCCATGCTTCTCCATTCATTCTGAATGGAGGAATCCTAAAGATGTGGATGTGACTTTGGCTGCTATTTTATGAAGTTTGGTAAAAGACATGAACATGAGGACTCAGTATGATAAAGTCCAACTCCTTATGAGCAGTTTGCAGTTGAAATGAATATTCTGTGTAGAGGCATGCCAGACTGATAGGCTTCCAAAGTTAGCTGGGTTTTGTCAGGGATCTCACCAGTTTCCCATTATTTCCTATGAGGGGGGTTAGGTCAGCTTAAGTGGCTTGCCTGTCAAAACAAAAAGTGGCACAGACATGGGGACTCAGTATGTCAGAGGTCTGATGTTTATCTACATTTTACATTTTGAATGAAGGTTCTGTGTGAAAGCATGCCCAAACGCCATGCCTTCAAAGTTTGACAGTGATTTGATGCCTGTGGGGAGGGTCGATCGCAGTTTTTCTGGATTTTTTCAAACACCGTTTATCCGATCGCTACCAAACCTCAGAGGGTCGTAGTCCTGACCGAGCCGGTCGATTTGATGTATAATTTGTAGGGGTGGCTAGCGCTAGTTAGCTGTGTAATGAATTAGAGGCTTTTATTTTGAAAATCAGTGTGTGTCTGTGTAAGTGTGTGTGTGTGTGTGGGGGGGGGGGGGGGGGGGGGGGTTGGGGACACTCCCTAATGCATGTTAAAACATGTTTAAGTGTTTTATTTTGAAAATCTACACGTCAGCCATATCCTGTTATTGTGCAGGGTCTTTTATTTTGAAAATCCATGTTTGTGTGTCTGTGTGTTGGCAGCTGTGTATAGTGTGTGTCTGCATATTTCTGGGTGGCTTGTGTGTAGTTTACCAGGCCTAGTAAGGTGTGTAATGATTTGGAGGCTTTTATTTTGAAAATCAGTGTGTGTGTGTGTGTGTGTGTGTGTGTGTGTGTGTGTGTGTGTGTGTTTGTGTATGTTCCTGTATGGAGCTTTTGGATGATGCTCTTTATCCAATGATACAGTTGATGCTGCTGTTCTTCTCATGTTCTAAATGTGTCGTCTGTCTTTACTCACATTGCTGCAAATATCCAGTTTGTGTTTGAACACAAAGCTGATAGTTGTGTGTTTGTTCATTCAAACATTAGTGACAAAAAGTCTGATGATAAACTTTGTATGAATGAACAACACATCAGTCAGTAAAGACAGAATGAAGCCATCAGATGTGTCAGATGATAAACTGCAGCTGTGTCTTTTTCTCTCCATCAGATTTCTGTCAACTTGAAGTCGACACAAACTCAGTGAACACAAAGCTCAAACTGTCTGACAACAACAGGAAGGTGACACGTGTGAGAAAGGAGCAGCCATATCCTGATCATCCAGACAGATTTGACTACTGGCCTCAGCTGCTGTGTAGAAATGTTCTGACTGGTCGCTGTTACTGGGAGGTCGAGTGGAGAGGAAGGGTTCATATATCAGTGAGTGACAGAAGAATCAGAAGGAAAGGAGACAGTGATGACTGCATGTTTGGAGGAAACAATCAGTCCTGGAGTCTGTTCTGCACTGATGGTGGTTACTCTGTCTGGCACAATAACAGATTCACATCCATCTCCTCCTCCTCTGTCTCTCACAGAGCAGCAGTGTATGTGGACTGTCCTGCTGGCACTCTGTCCTTCTACAGAGTCTCCTCTGACACACTGATCCACCTCCACACCTTCAGCACCACATTCACTCAGCCTCTACATGCTGGGTTTGGGTTGGGTTCTGGTTCCTCAGTGAGTCTGTGCTGTGTGTAGAAGCAGAGTGTGTGGAAGTGACAGCAGCTTCAACTTTGTGCTTTAAATGTTGATGATGTTTCACTTTCATTTGAATCACTGACTGTGATTTCAGGTCAGAACATGTTTTTGTCTTAGAAGCAGTGAAATGAAGAATGTGAAGCTGAATTTATGATCATGAACTTTGACATGTCCTCACAAATGAAACCCTTACATTAAGAAATGCATGATTCCATGTTGTTATGGCTCTGATATTAAAATGTAGTATTATAATAGGAGTTAATGGACCTAAGTGGAAAACACCATTTAAACTGCTGCAATACAAACACTAATAACTCCAACTCAATATTTTGGATCAACTTTGACATGACAGATATAAAATAATGCCCGAGCCTCCCAACTTGTACAATAACTTGTCTGTCCGTTCTTTCTCTGCTCTCTCTCTCTCTCCCTCCCTCCCTCCCTTTCTCTCTCTCTCCCTCCCTCTCTCTCCCTCTCTCTCTCTCCCTCTCCCTCTCTCTCTCCCTCTCCCTCCCTCTCTCTCTCTCCCTCTCTCTCTCTCCCTCCCTCTCTCTCTCTCCCTCTCCCTCTCTCTCTCCTGTCTCTCCCTCCCTCTCTCTCTCTCCCTCCCCCCCTCTCTCCTCTGTCTCTCCCTCCCTCCCTTTCTCTCTCTCCCTCTCTCTCTCTCCCCCCCTCCCTCCCTCCCTTTCTCTCTCTCCCTCTCTCTCTCTCTCCTCTCCCTCCCACTCCCTCCCTCTCTCCTCTGTCTCTCCCTCCCTTTCTCTCTCTCCCCCCCCCTCTCTCTCTCTCTCTCCCTCTCTCCCCCCCTCCCTCCCTCCCTTTCTCTCTCCTCTCCCTCCCTCTCCCCCCCTCTCTCTCTCCCTCTTGCTCTCTCCTCTCTCTCTCTCTCTCCCTCGCTCTCTCTCTCCCTCCCTCTCTATCTCTCTCTCTCTCTCGCTCTATATATATATATATATATATATATATATATATGTGTGTGTGCACTCGCGCTGGCTCCCTCTGGTGGACCATTTGTATATTACTACAGGTTTCATAGTTTTTTTATGTTATTTATTTTATATGTTTTTTTTTCATACTTCTTGATACCACTTAGTATTTCGTGAGAATTACTTACTCTGATTACTCTTATTACTTACTCTATACTGGCCACTATTTACTTTGACAGCAAGGGAGAATATTTTTTCCAACTGACTAATAATTCAAAAGTAACATTTTCACAAAAATATTCTAGAAAGATAAATCACCTTTGAAATCAATCAAACGATGATGTGGAAAAATTCTATATTTCTGCTGTAGACTGAACACAAGTTGAGTACCTTAGTCCTGACAAGTCTTTCCCAGTGTCCCTGCTGCTGTTTGACTAGTTTGAGAACGGGTTGGTTGGACTTCATTTCCCAGCAGCACTGTTCAGCAACAATATTCTGGTAAAGCTCCAGGTCGGCTCTGTACTGACGACCATTCACTCTGCCACTGCAGAACAAAAAGAGGGCATCAACACACTCCAAGTTTCCTCCATACCAGGTCACTTGTTTGCAATTCTGAAGCATTTAAGGCAATTTACGATTTCAATTTGCAAAAACACAAAAGGGAACATTAATATTCTACATTGTTTCATGATCATCTCTCAAACTCTATAATCTCCCCCTATATCCCTCCTCATTCTTTGTCAGGGTGAACCAATAAACCACTATAATTCCTTGGAAGCTTCCCACAGGTGAGCAACCACAAGGAATCATGTATACTGACAGTCAAGAAATGCACCAACAACCAAGTTACATATTTGCTGCTGATAGAAGGTCTTAGGAATCAGATGGGCAAGCTTTATTCTACTGTTATGTAATGTATACAATGAAAATCTGACACAAATGAGGGCGGGTATATTGAGTCTGTGCAAACAAAGAAGTTTGTTCCCTGACATGAATGAATGTAACTGCAGCAGAGTAAAGATATCTTTGCTAAATTAGTATAATGTTAGGCCAATCAAATTTCATGATAATGTAATCACAAATTAAATGTAGATTTCCTTTAAATCCAATTATGAGACAGCTGTATTATTCAGAAACAACAGAATACAGAACAATCACAGTAGCACCAAAGGAAAGTGACTGAATGAGATGCCCTTTACATTAAACTGTAACCCGGAACTGTGTGACACCGTTTGTTTGTCTAATTTACAGACTGGCATGCCGAACATGTACCCACTACCACCAGTGTAAAATGCTCTGGACAGAAAGTTCCACTGAATGTTGGATGTGATGAAAGTGAGTGAGCAAACACTGGTGGTCTGGTCCTGACAGACCTGTAGATGACTCTGTCAGAGAAGAAATCACAGCGCTGACTTTCTGGGTTCACCAAGATCACTCTTGCAACTGCACAGTTGACCGTCTGATACCAACGTACATGGGGGTGGTAACTGAAATCCAACAACAAAACACTTAGAACAATGTAACTGTATTATTAAGACCACATATTGTACGACGTCTCGTGCCTTTTTGTTGAGTCGTCTCTTCTGTTAGTGCTGATGACCTGCTGTCTGTAGCTTCCATCTGCCCCTTCAGGTACACCTGTACACATGATTTATGGAGTGTCTCAGCTCATTCATAGTAGCCTATATAAAACATCTTTCTGTGTGCTAGTTTACACCATCTCTTGCCTCTTAGTGTCAATCTGCGATGTTTCGCAAACTGTGGATCTGTATAGAAGTTACAAAAATGCTTTTACCATTTCCAGAAGGGTTTAACCCTCTGGGCATCCTAGAGCCAAAACGTGTACATTTTGCTTTTTTTGTATTTTGGTTCTCAATATCTCTGTCAGTTTAAAGGCTAAATGTACAAAACTTGGCCAGGGATATTTTTTATGATTATTTACAAAAATCAATTGTCCCCATTTTCGCAAGTTGTACAAAATGGGAGATAAAAACTTTTGTTACGTTCAGCACCCTTAGGTACACGTTTGGCCAATTGACTCCCATTATATCAGCAAATCTTTGATATACTCTAATCCTGACATATTATTATGTTTTCCCAACATATCCCTTATAGTTTTGAGCGTTTTCCCTTAAAAAAACAAAACAAAACACATTTTAGGTGTTATGACACACAATGGGGGGGGGGGGGGGGGGCACAGCTCCCTCACAGTTTTTATAAAGACCTAATTTTGCAAAATGCAAGGAAATAAAATAACTGAACTTCATAAAAATGGTTTTGGTGTGTTCAGCTTGATATAAAAGAGACAATAGAGAATCATATTGTGCATGTGAGTGTGTGTGTGAGTGTGTGTGTTAAATCAAAGTCTAAAACAATCAAGTTTGTTGATAAACAAGTGGTGTTAGTGTTGCTGAGAATATATTGTGTGTGTGTGTGCGTGCACGTAAATTCAAATGATGAAAAGATAGATCATACAGAGGGTCCGTTCTCCTATTGGATGTGTGCACCATGTTTATGTAGGTGCATCTTTGAAGTCTAGAAGAACATGGTACAGTTTTATCTGGCCAGTCATCACCACGCGCAACCATGAAGAGGAGATTACATTTTGAAGAGGCACTTGCTGCCATTTTGAGGTCCCCCAAGGCCACTGATGAAAACACATCATCCTCTGACAGCCAGGAAGTATCCACATAGGAATTTTCCATTGACCAGAGGAGGACCTTGGCAGCACCACTGGGGAGGAAGAGGGAGAAGAAGAGCAAGAGGAGGAAGAGGAAGAGGAAGAAGAACAAGCAAAGGAAATGGATGACAGCAACTGGAGATTTCACTGGAGTTCCAAAAATGGTAAAGTGACAAGGGTGTAGATTTGCGTTTGACATTGGTGGGGGCCTAAGATTCCAATGAAATTTAACCCCTCCTGCACCCAATGAGAATCTGTTATTGTTCAGGAGGTGATCAAATTATTGGTGGGGACATGCCCCCTCTGTCCATGCTATTACACCCTTGCAAAGTGATGCTCCCACTAATGAACAAAGGTGTCTATTTGTCACATTTTGCTCTGAGATCAGGATGATCAGCAGCCTCTAGTGAGCAGCCTCAAATGAGGATCCCGTCAGCTCTCCCTCCTCCAGCGGCTCCCTGCTTCTAGCGGAGGCAAACCCTCGTCAGTGTGCACTATCAAGCAGCCGCCAGAGAAGTGCGTATTGGGATCCGGCTCGAAGGACCAATTTATGTTAGGAATAAAACAGATAGGAAATATCAGCTGTTCATCACTCAAGTGCTTTTATTCCTGCAGGAAGGAGCAGTCACACACACAGACAGCAGCCTCTGTAGGAGTGCTCAAGGTCTTTTCAGAGCAGCTCCCTTCTTATACCCTCTGTTATCTGACAGACACGACTTCTCAGAATACACACATCTTAGAATAGGCACAAGCACAATCATAAAACAGGATCACAGGACTATGATAGTAATGATTAATCACCATACACTATAATTAATTAATAGTAAAAAGCAAATTAAGGTAGAATTCTTCCAACAAGCACCTTTAACTTTTTGTTTTCCTGAGGACATGCATTCCAGTGTGGAGCTACTGTGCCAAATGTGGGGCCCATGTCTGCAAAATGCATCATGATGCACCACCGTGCTGCCGCAGAGGACTGCAAGAGGACAGCAAGAAGGTTCCTGGTTCCATTCTGACTGGGGTGGCGATTTTGTGTGGAATTTGCATGTTCTCCCTGTGCCTGCGTGGGTTCTCTCCGGGTACTCAGGCTTCCTCCACATTCTAAAGACAAGTTAGGTTAATTGGTCACTCTAAACTGCCTGTAGGTGTGAGTGTGAATGGTTGTTTGTCTGTGTTGCCCTGCGATGGACTGGTGACCTGTGCAGGGTGTACCCGCCTCTCACCCGAAGTTAGCTGGGATAGGCTCCAGAACACCCCCCCCCCCCCCCCCCCCACCATCACCCCCGGGTTAGAGGTTTAAACATGTAGCAACATTATCAGCATGAACATGTTAAGCTAGTAAGCTAACAACAAGCAGGAGGAGCAAACCGCGTCTTACCTCATAAGCTGATGAAGGAGGGTCTGACCGTCGTTCGCGCCACGCGGTTTTTATATCAGGTCCAAGGGTCCAATCAGATGTCCCCTTCAGTGACCATGCACCTGGCTGTCATAGGACGGACTGTCTGTCAGTCAGTCAAATGTCAGCCATGTTGGTCAGTTTGTAACTGGTATCTTTATTGGTTAAGAAAAGGCCGGTCATTAGTCAAAATAATAAGTGTACTCAGTAACTAATTGTGATGTTAAAAATAGCGAAGTACATTATTTTGTTACATTTGTACTTAAGTACAAGTAAAAGTACTGGCTTAAAAATAAAGTACAAGTACCCAGAAAAACTACTTAATTACAGTAACTTGAGTATTTGTAATACTGTTACTGCCACCCTTGGATATATGCAGTGCTTCCCCTGGATATGTGCAGTCCACCCCTGGACACATGCAGTCCACCCCTGGACACATGCAGTCCACCCCTGGACACATGCAGTCCACCCCTGGATATATGCAGTCCAGTGCAGTGAGGCATGCTCTGATCTGTACAATGGAGAAACCAAACAACTACTCCAAACACTGGCCTTCAATGTTTGTCAAAGTTTGTCTTCAAACAAGATGCTTATGTTTAAGGCAAAAGCTGTGACCTTGTTCAACATCCTGACACAGGATCATCACTTGATGGTGTCATAAACATTCCAATTTAAGACTAGTGGTTAAGGCCATAAAAACTCAGTGGACAAGACATGTCTCTGGTTCTCTTCCAGGCAGGTTTACACATAGTGGAGGTTCCATGGTGTAATGGTTAGCACTCTGGACTCTGACTCCAGCGATCTGAGTTCAAATCTCAGTGGAACCTTTTGTTTGGACAGTAATCCTGGTGTCCTATCTACACAGATCAGTCTATGGAGAAGTCCACAGTCTGTGCATTGGTCCAGCTGTAGTCATTAATTACTGAAATAAATCAACCTTTTGATGATATTCTACTTTCAAGTGTTTATTTCTTTTAATTTTGATGGTTATAACGACAACCAATGAAAACCCACATTCAGTAGGTCAGGAAATGAGAATATGTGAAAAGGTTCAATATTGAAGACACCTGGAGCCACTCTAACCAGATAATGAACAAAACACCTGCAAAGGCCTTTAAATGGTCTCAGTCTAGTTCTGTAGGCTGCACAACCACAGGAAGACTGCTGACTTGACAGTTGCCCAAAGGACGACCATTGACACCTTGCACAAGGAGGGCAAGACACAAAGAGGCTGGCTGTTCACAGAGCTCTGTCCAAGTACATTAACAGAGAGGGAAGGGGAGTACAAGCAAGAGGGAGTACAAAGTGTTCTGCCCAAACAGGGACTTGAACCCTGGACCCTCAGATTAAAAGTCTGATGCTTCCAATACTTCACTAGTACACTTCATGTAGAGTAGTGAGTCCTGATTGACTTGCAATTGACCCTTTATACAAGGGGGATTAGCTCAAATGGTAGAGCGCTCGCTTAGCATAAGAAGGGGTCCGATTTTCTCGCTGTCGCACGCAAGGGAAAAAGTTGAGAAAAATGTGGAGCCCCGCTGTGCGCGGACAAACGTCTCGTGTAGCGGTATTGAGGCAATATTCCTGTTCATTATAAAGGAGTTTAAGTGAAATATGAAACAAATCATCTGCCATGGGCTGGACTCGAACCCGTAGTCTGTCGGCTGTGCGACAATGTATAGAGTTGTTGGAATGTTTAAATCCCACAACGTGCGTAAAATAATTAATGATTGATTTAGCTTAGTTTAGATATGTTTAAATATATTACAATATCAACAGATGTTTTTTAGTTTATATGCCCCGTCCAATGACTTGTGATGTTTACCTGTTTATGGTTTAATAATATGAACAATGAGCATTCAAACGTGTTTTTGTGTGGGAGCTTCTTTGATAAAGATCAGAGTGAATCTTAAATGTTTATATGATTTATCAGAACAAATATAAACAAATACAAGTGAATACACACACACACACTGCATACAGGACTATAAATACTATTCAGCCCATTCACCCATGTGAAAATATATACAACATATACAGGTCAAATATTAGGTCAAATATTACACAATGTACAATTATACAATAAAATTCAACAGCACTGCATAAAGACAGACAGGCTTGTTGATTTAAACATAAGAAAATTGCTTATATACAATATATACAGGCCAAACATTGTACAGTGTTTACTGTGGATGTTTTTGCTGGTGCAGCCACTCATCCAGAGACATTCCACTGGATGAACGCGAGCAAAATGTGGCATTACCATATCTACTGTGGCCAAACTCTGCTGTTTTAGGATGCCCACATTTGCTGCATGTGTTGAAGGTAACCCTTCTCACATACTTCCTTTTTTGGACTCCACTCTCCTCCTCCAGAGCCCGCCGCCGCCTGTTCCTCTGAGTGAAACGGGACACAGTAGGAAGAGGAGCAGCAGACGCAGGAAGAAGTGGAGCTGCGCCTGCACCGGATGCTGCAGTACCAGAAGCTGCCATCACCACTGGCACAGTCATGTTTGGGTTCAGAACTAACGTGCCTAACCCAGCTGCTGAAACAGGCTGTGCAGTTTCTGATGCTGTGGGACCAGGTACTGTGGGCGCAGGTGTGATGGGGCGCTCCCTGATGCGCCGGCGACCAGGCCGCAGAGGAGGAGCCTGTCCTTCCTGATTTGGTGGAAGTACCAATGTGTGTCTTGGGCCTGATATGACTGGTGCTTCATCCAGTGGTTCCCTCAGAGCAGTAAGCCGGGTTTGAGCCACAGGAATTGAGGCAGATGGAGCCGGTCCCTGATTAAGGACACTCAATTCCTGACTCTTCTGCCGCCGTTGAAACCTGAAAATACATCATTTGCAGGATGCTGTCCTTCTCCATTACTGGACGTGGATGGGTGGGGTGGAGCAGAGGCCTGAGGACTGGTTGTCAAAGATGGGGGGCTCTTTTGAAGATCATGGCAGGGGTCATCCTCACAGAGCACTGACACTGTGATGTCCTCCATGATCTCCTCCTGAAATCCCTCATCTTGCAGGTCCTCGTCATTTATTTGCTCCACCAACCTGTCCTCCTCTTCAGGGTTCTGGAGCACTGGAGTCAATGTTTTGCCTGTCTGGCTGTACAGATAGTCCACCCCCAGCAATTCACCTACAAGAAAAAAACAAAAAAGAAAGTGTTCTTAATATTTTGTCCAGAACATAAAAGGTTATACAGATAATGTTTCAAAATACAAAAATGTGGATTGATGAATAAATTATTTATATTAGTGTTAAATGAGTATTTCTTGCCTGTGTATACTCCAGGAGGGCGGTAGCGCTCATCCCAGGGCTTCCCAAACACAACTCGGCTGAGCTGGTCCACAGCCTCTCGCAGGGCACTGCCATATGATCGGATGGGAGAGGCTCCTTTTACAGCCTCTTCATCCGATCTTCATTCCATCGCATCAAGCCTTCAAGGAGATAGGCCTGAAAATGTGCATCACTGGCACTGGTTCCTAAAGGTTAAATAAATAGGAAAAAGGGTCACACACACGCAAGATATGTGCTACATTTGATGGTACTATGAGGTTACATGCAATAGAGTTATGTAAATACATGAAAAATCATCATTATAACCAGAATTAATGAGGAAAAGTAATTAAATTAGTTTCTTGTGAGATAAGATCTGTTCTGACATCAGAAAAGGACTGTAATATTACTGTAGAATGTGACATTACTTTAAAGTAATGGAAACAGTTACAGTGCTTATAATACTTAAAGAGACACTGTAATCCATATGGGATACCTGGGATGAAGCGGTTCAAGTGGAGGTGGAAAGACTCCAGGGAGGTAGAGCCACGGGCACACCTGTAGCAGCACAGCTCCACACCACCTTTCTTCAGTGTCCCCTTCTTAATGTAGAGTGGGAAGTTCTCTGGGTCTTGGATACACAGTACATGTTTCTGCTGTTCTTTCCATATTTGCTGGATCCGATCATGGTCCAGTAGAGGAACTCCCAGAGTGTCCTTCCCATCCACACTGTCAAAGTGATCAATCAGTGATCCAATCAGGCTGGTGGTCTCCTCCATCCCTCTGGTCCTCCTGCGGCAGTGCAGTGCCAACTCCCTCCGGGTAATGCGAGCACTGAGTGCCTTTTCTGAGAGGTGGCCGGTCTTCTTTGCTGCTAGCTCCCCCTCCTTTGCACGGCGAAGAGCAGCGACATCCTCTGGATCCCATTCAAAGATGCACGTGGACAGACGTGCCATGAAGACTCCATAGAGTGGATGAGCCTCTGTTGTGACACCTGCAGCAAATCGGCGCATAAAATGCCAGATGTCAAGGCGCACTTCGAGGTCATCCCACTCTGAAAACATGGCCTTAACACGAGACTGGCCATGCTGACTGCAGCAGTCTCTGTCCACATACATCACTTTTGGGGGCATCTGTCCTGCCTCCCGATAGCGCTTCATCAGGCCAGCTGCCATGGCATCCAATCCATGTCCCTCGGCAGCTGTGAGCACAGAGACAAGGACTTGGCCGTGTTCATTTCCCACATTTGTGCACCAAGCAGCTGTCCCTGAAGCAGCCCCAGCGAGTTTCTTTGTGACCTATTTGGAAAAGGTTCAAACAGAGTGTTCATTATGCACGCAAACATATTTATATCTGGCCAACATTCTGTATAGGTAAAATGCTGTGATACCTTTTTAGTGGAGTCAATCTTGAGCACAGACCCAAAGACAGATGTAATTTTGGCCTTGACCTCATGCAGTCGCCCCAGAACATCCCTGGCGTATACAGCTAACAGCCACTTAGGTTTAGGTATGGCAGGTAAGGGAGGAGGCTCAAGGAACACAGGAGGCTGCACAAGGGAGGACTTTGCAAATGGCTCACAGGCAGTGAGGTACTGCAGTACACGCTGCGTCCATGCCTCACCATGTTGCTCCATCAACTTCTTGTGAAGCTGAGTCACACTGTTGCCCAATGTCCTCTCCCTCATCATCCTCACCACCCGGTTGTCACATGAGTATCTAATGAAAGACCAGTGTAATAACACAAATGCAGTTTTTGGTTAAACAATAACACAATCAAAGCACCTAATAATGTTTGATCTTAATTATGACTTACCTGTATGTCAATAAAGCAGGAAACTGACTGCGGTGGCCCATATCCAGTTGTCCTAAGATGTCTTCGGACCAGGCTGGATACTTTTTTGTGCAGCGTTTGCACTCCAAGTACTCTGTTGCAAGGTCATACCACCCGTCGATGTCTAAGACCTTGCGCACAGTACGATACAGTCCTGCCGCTGTTAGTCTGTGTTTACCACAGTCTGGGCGAACACAGACAAGAGGGAACTGCCACATCTTCAGCGGCATCCATAAAAAAAGGGGCCGACAGAAGAAGAGGTCAGGTGAGGCGGGCAGCTGACTGTGAATGAGAGGGGGCTGAGGAGGATGCCACCAAAGCTTCAGCTGGGGCACTAGCTCTGGCTTGCCAGTGTGTAGGTTGGCCTTGAAGAGGGTCTTACGGATCCACTCCTGCTGGAAAGGTGGAAGCTGATCCTTCCAGTGACGAGGGAGCTCAGTAGGTGGCTGATGATGTGGAGGGTCTGGTATTTTTACCACTAGAGGCGGACCAGCACGGGCCTCTGAATGAGCCATGGCTGGAGCTTTTGAAGGAGAAATGCAGAAAAAAATAATATAAGGATGACTGTTGTATTTGATCACAGTCCACATTCTGCCTGCACAGCATACATTTGGACAAGCATTAATAGATTATGATTATAATTAATAGTTAGACATAAAAAATAAGAGACCACTGTGGTTTCTTATTTTTTCCAGAGCTATATTTGAAAAGGATTAGATGGAATAGAGCAAAGAAAATAAGTTGTGATGAATTTAGTATAAAGTAGTGATGCCCACAGACATGAAGCGTGCACACAGTTGCAGTGATGAAAAACAGTTACTGTGATCATTAAAACAATGAATCTCCTCCGTCCTGTTCAGGGGATTAGACAGATAGTGAGTGAGAAAAGCAAGTGATGTTAGTGAAAATGTTATCCAATGATTGTTTCTCAACGGGAAACACAAACGAAAACACCAACACCTTTGGATATCCTTAGGTTTTGAAGAGGTGCACTCAAAGAATGCATCCCGCTTGAAGCTTGATGCGACATAATCCTGTACTGTAAACAAAAATATTTGAAAAAACAGTGATTTTTTATTCCTCAAAAATAATACTTCACAGTGTGTTTTCACTAAACATTTTCATAATATTTGCATTTGTGTCGTATGCCACACCTGTATTCTGCTGGCTTCATATTGTGACACTGCAGATACCAGCTCCTCATCATCATCTTCAGCAAAGTCACCCGCTCCAGAAGGGGCAACAGAAGTGCCTGCAGCACAAATATAAATGTTATTAGCATTTATTAATAGGTTAATAAAATTATTACTGTTGACAAGACACAAGGACAAACAATGTACGATGTTACTTACCAGTAGGGAAGAGCTGCCTTTGTGCCAATGTTTGGCTGGGGTTCTGTTGGCAGAGTGCACTGCGGTACTGGGGCTGGAAACAGCAAGTGGATAAGTCTGTGTAGTCTGCCATAATGATAACTGAATACATATACAGTACATGTTACGCAGTTACACTCACAGGGTTTAACTGGTGACATCAGTTTTTTAGCCAGCTGTGAAGGAGACAAATGTTTGCCACGCGCCAACAGTGCTTTCACAGTGCCAGTCTTTCCACACACCAGTTTGGATGGCAGCAGGTGAAGGAGCAGACATGTGGGAGGCTGCAGGGGTAGGTGCAGAGGCACTGGAGGCTGCAGGTGTAGGTGCAGGCTGACATGCTCCAGCAGAAGCCCTTCTTTTCAAGACGTATGTAGCCATGTTGGTTTTGGGCCTGGCATCTGCCTTGATCAGGTACTTGATGAGAGCCTGGGCCTCCTTGCTCTGGTCTTCATAGACGTCCTTCATGGACCGGCCCTTGAAGTCTCCAAACTCTACCATCAACATCCCTGGTCTCCAGTTTCCCGGGCTTCTGCTTGCAATTGCTGCTTTCTTTTAAACTTCTCCAGTTCCTCTGCCATCCTCTCTAATAGAGATGGTGTACATGGATGAACAGCTGCTTATTTTGTGACAGGGGGTTTTGCCTGCATGTCTCTTTAGATATGCTGTCCATCAAATACAATGCATACCCCAGAGAGTTTTCCAGGAGCCATCTAAATCTCTGGCCCTGGTACTTCCCAAACTGGAGCTTGCAGTGAGCAAGCACCAAAAACTGGTCACTGGGGTCTCCACCGTTTACACTCACAAAAGTTCTGGCCTCCGCCAGCACTTCCTCTTCAGGTTTGGCCCTTCCAGATTCCACATTTTGCGTGTGCATCGCCTCCTCTGATGGCACCATGAGGAGACGCTGTGATGTGGCCGACTGCCGCTTAAAAACCGGATAAGCATACATTTTCTGAAATGAAAATCAGAACAACACTATTACCGCTGAAAGATACCTGTACTTTTAGAGTGTGATCATTTAACAAGCTACTTCATTTCCCACAGGGATTGATAAAGTAATTCACATTACTATGATAATGTGTACTACTGTGTCTCCTACAAAGCAAACCATGTTATTTTCATTGAGCTATTGTATTGTACCTTTATTTAAATATTTGTAGAGGTAAGTTGTTAAAGGGGAGGGATTGTAATAAAACACCACCTGAAAACAAACCATTTAACAATCATAACATAACTTAATTTGTAAGAGTAAAAAGTATTCTATTTTGATTTATTCTGATGTATTTTGAAAACCCCAATGTCTGAATTCCTTAACTTTACTATATTAATGTTAAAACTGGAATTTCTGAACTGATCAATATCCTACGTTTATAGTTTATAGAGATAGTGAATGACCTCCTGGATTAGCCTACATGTAGGCTACTTTACATCTACAAAGAGCGGTTTACACCATTACAAGGTATTACATGCATATTAGTACGTTATGTGTACATTACATAAAACGAACAATAGAGCAATATCTACCAGTTTACAGAGAATCAATTGCACGTATAGCCTGTTAGCGGGTGGCCATGATAGCGATCAATGGTAGTGACATTTTTTGGTCGGTATTTAGAGGTTGACGGGTACGTCGAAGAAAACGTGTGCTATATAATGTCCAATCGCTAATCGCTATGTCGGCCTGTTTTGTTTTCTTAAGGTACAGACTGTATCTGAACAGACAATGGCCGATTTATAGTAAATTAAATAAGGTGAAGTAAACTTCATCTTACCGTTTTCACGAGGAAGGGTCAAAAGTAAGCCACAGTGAAGGAACGCGATTGGTTGGTCAAAAGTAAGCCCAGGGAAAGGAACGTGATTGGTCAAAAGTAAGCCCAGGGAAAGGAACGTGATGGCTAATGTGGGCTTACTTTGGGCTTACTTTGGCTCGACTAGCGCGATGCAGTAAGCGCAAGTGAGAGGTAGCGGGATCGATGCCCGCATCCTCCAGCCTGCATTTTAAGAGGGAGGGTGTAGCTGGATGGATGAGGATGGATGGATAATGTAGTGGACTCCCACCCAGCAGATCAAGTCCCAGAGGTTACAGCATCATTTATTAGCTGAGTTTCCCCTCAGGGAAGCTGCTGTTTACAAGCTGTTTACAGAGAGAAGCAAGAAAACAACAGTCAGCATCATCTTCCATAAAAACACATGACAATAACATGTGAGACAGAGAGTTTATGATCAGTGCTCCCCTTCTGGTTAGGACATATGATGACATTTTAAATGTACCAGTCAAAAGTCACTCAGTGGTTTGTCTTGTTTTTATGACTTTCTACATTGTAGATTCATCCTGAAGACATCAGAGCTATGAAGGAACACATGTGGAATGATGTAGTGAACAAACAGTGTTAAACCAAGCAGAATATGTTTGATGTTTGACATTCTTCCAAGCAGCCAGCTTTTGCTTTGATGACAGCTTTGCACACTCTTTGCATTTCTCAATCTGAACTGAACCACCAATGCTGTGCAATGCTGACATCTAGTGGTGAATTCGCAGGTTACAGAATCAGATCAGAAATTACTTTTTTTATCCCCGAGGGGAAATTCTTGTTGTTACAGACAAATAGAAGAAAAGATAATTGAAATATGAAATAGAAATAATAATAAATATTGAAATACCTAGACATCATTTAAATCCCTGAGTTGTATCTAAAGAACATATTTACTATTGTAAAAAACCTTTACACAGTAAAGAGCCTGACATGAATGTACCAGTATGAATGTACAGTGTCTGAGTGACTGTCACAGTTCAGAGTTCAGTAGTTTGACTGAGACAGGCAGGAATGACTTCCTGTGTCTCTCAGTGGTGCATCGTGGGAGTCAGAGTCTGTTGCTGAACAAGCTCCTGTAGCTGGTCAGCACAGTGTGGAGCGGGTGGGAGGGACAGTCCAGTATGGTCTTTATTTTGGACAACATCCTCCTCTGACACACCTTTGTCAGAGAGTCCTCTCCCACAACATGGCCGGCCTTCCTGATGATTCTGTTTATGTCCCTCACCCTCAGACTGCTGCCCCAGCAGAACAGCATACATGATGGCACTGGCCACCACAGACTTATAGAACATCCTCAGCATCGTCCTGCAGATGTTAAAGGACCTCAGCTGCCTCAGAAAGTAGAGGCGACTCTGGCCCTTCCTGTAAACAATGTCCACGTTCTTACTCCATTCCAGTTTGTGGTCCAAGTACATTCCCAGGTATTTGTACTCCTCCACCACCTCCACACTGACCCCTTTGATGCTGGTAGGGGTCACTGGAGCCTTTGTCCTCCTCAGATCCACCACTAGTTCCTTTGTCTTTGTCACATTGAGCAGTATGTGGTTGCTCTCGCTCCAGGTGACAAAGTTATCCACATACATCCAACCACTGCAGAGTCATCAGAGAATTTCTGGAGGTGGCAGGTCCCTGTGCATTAGTTGAAGTCTGTGTAGAGAGTGAAGAGGAAGGGAGAGAGGACGGTCCCTGTGGAGCCCTGGTGTGGCTGATCAGTCTGTCAGACACACAGCTCTGTAGGCGTACACACTGTGGTCTGCCAGTCAGATAGTCCACCATCCAGGACACCAGTGGGGCATCCACCTGCATCGCTGTCAGCTTCTCAGCCAGCGGGGCCAGCAGTCGTTAGCAGGGTGAACCGGGGTCACCTTTAAAACTGATACAGCTCATTGGCCCTTTCCACACTGCCATTAACTCCACCCCTGCTGCTCCACCTGTAACCAGTGATGGTCCTCAGGCCACTCCACACCTCTCTCGTGTGTTTTGCTGAAGTTTCCACTCCAGCTTCCTCCTGTACTTCTCCTTGGCCTCCCTGATTTTTATTCTCAGGTCCTTCTGTGTAGCTCTCACCTCCTGCCTGTCGCCCGCTTTGAATGCCTTCTTTTTTTGTTTGTAATGGCTTTAATGTCCTTAGTCACCCATGGCTTGTTGTTGGGGTAACAATTCACTGTCCTAACTGGAACAACACTGTCCACACACAAGTTATGTATCCAGTCATGCACTCTGTGATCTCATCAATGTCCTGCCAGTCAGTCACTTAAAAGCATTCCTGAAGTGTTGCAGCCTCCTCATTCCAAAATCAATCCCTCCTCCACATAAAGTCAAAAGTTCAAAAGTTCTATGTGAGTCATTAAATGAGAGGTTCCAGCAGATTCCAAGCGGTTCCAACATCTGAAGAGAAGCTGAGAAGCCTGAGATACAGGGGCTGCAAGCTGTGCTTCAACTGTTCCTGTTTAGACAATAAGAACAGATCATCACTGTCTTTTAAAATGTTCTGATCAAATCACATTAGTTTGTAATTTATATTACACACAGAGCTGTTGTTTCAGTCACATTCATTTGTTATGTGTACAGTGGGTGCAGGAAGTATTCAGACCCCCTTAAATGTTTCACTTTGTTATATTGCAGCCATTTGCTAAAATCATTGAAGTTCATTTTTCCTCATTAATGTCCACACAGCTCCCCGTACTGACAGAAACACACAGAGTTGTTGACATGTTTGCAGATGTATTAAAAAGACAAAGTGAAATATGACATGGTCCTAAGTATCAGAGCCTTTGCTGTGACTCTCATATATTGAACTCAGGTGCGTCCATTTCTTCTGATCGTCCTTCAGATGGTTCTACACCTTCATCTGAGTCCAGCTGTCTTTGGTGATACTGATTGGACTTGATGAGGACAGACACACACCTGTCTGTATAAGACCTTACAGCTCACAGTGCAGGTCACATACTGGGTGATGACGTCCTCCTGCAGGTGTTACTGTGGAACAACTGCTCTGGATTGGGATGAGTCTGAATAGAACTTTGTTAGCTTTGTAAAGCTGTGTGGTAGTTAGAGAGGAACTGAAAAGAGTCAACAACAAGGAATACAGTTAAACATCAGGGCTCGTCCAGGACTTGAACCCGGGACCTCTCGCACCCTAAGCGAGAATCACACCCCTAGACCAACGAGCCATGTGTGACCTCTTATTTTTCATGTGTCAGTCGGTGGAAGAACAACACAAAGCACATGTTGTTCTTAGTTTGACATTGGTAAAGATATGAACAAAGATTTCTTCTAATTGTGTCAACAAAGACTGGACACTTTGCATATCACTGTCCTCCATGAGGAGACTGTCCTCCATGAGGAGACTGTCCTCCATGAGGAGACTACTGTCCTCCATGAGGAGACGACTGTCCTCCATGAGGAGACGACTGTCCTCCATGTTTTTTTTTTTTTTTATTTTAGATAAAAAATTAATCCCAGAGGGAAATTCTTTACAGCTGCTGCCAAGCAGTGTCATACAATGACTAGCAAGGCATGCCACAGGCTAGGCTGTGGCATTAGCTCAACATTGAATCATAAAGTCTATTTGTTGCATAACAGGAAGTGGTCTTGTATTAGGGTGTGACCCTCCTGAGAAGCAGAACCTCTCCTTTATAGGGGCTGTCTTGATAACACCTGAATGCTGCAGAGCATTCTTCTTTCCTGCTAAATAAATAATGGCCCTGTGGTCTGGTGGTGTCGGTTCACCTTGGACAGCGATGGACAGGAGGACAGGAAGGTCCGGCTGCTCTCCTGGGACCTGTGGTGTCTGGGTGCACACACACCTGCAGTCTGCCCACAGTTACTGACGTAGCCACTCCGTCACACCCCAGCTGACACATGACCGCACCAGGTGGCTGCTGCTATGACAGATGGTGGTTGTCAGCATTCCTCGTTAGTATAGTGGATAGTATCTCCGCCTGTCACGCGGAAGACCGGGGTTCAATTCCCGACGGGGAGAAAGACTTTTACCAGCAGATAGGATGATACTGACCCTGTACATTGCTGCTGCAATAGAAAACATTTCCCAGTTTGGGATAAATAAAGTATTTGTTCTGTTCTGTTCTCTTGTGTCTTGTGAGCTTTAGATTTATTATTTCTTGGGCTCTGTGCTCTAAGTGTCTTAAAAATATGTGTTTCCTTTATTTACAGTGGTGCATGTCATGTGACTTTACTTATGCAACATGTATGATAATGTTCTGTCTCCTCTCATTTCCAGACGTGCAGCCAAAAACATGTGCAGTGATGATAGTGACGGTATCATCATGGTCTCAGAGAGAAGAGCTGAGTGTGTCTGTTCTGATCTTTGTTGTGTCTCTTCTCCTCTGTAGTTTCTGCTTGTTGCTCCTTCACACGCCCTCTGCTGGTGAGCTGCGTCATTACACACAACCTCTGCTGCTGTCAGACTGTATAATAACCACTTCTGATAGGTGCAATATTCACACACCACGTGTACAACATTATTATTTATATTTGGATGGGACAATAACTGTTCTGAACTTGTAATCAGAGGTATGTAATGAAAACATTCAGGAACTGTGGCAAGAACCCTTTTTGTCCCTTTTTCTGCAGCAGGCGGTATAGCCAACAGAAAGCTCTTGACTCCACACACTTGACATTGTTCTTAATCACATTGTCCTGCCTGTATGCTGTCCAAACAGATGTGAATGGATCCTCAATCCGGTCCAATACTGCCAACGCTTCCTTTTCAAGTTCACTTCCCTGATGTTGAAATACAGTTTGTAGCTGACTCCTCAGACTAGTCACCAACAGAGCTTGATATTGCTGCATTGCTGCCAAGACATCATTCACACCTCTGCAGAACAGACAAGAAATAAGAGCAAATTAAATACAAGCAGTCCATGTTTTAATTATTAGCATGCAATCTCTATTACAAAGTATTATATTAACATCCACACAATGATGCTATTTAACTCATTATTAAGGCATTCAAAGTACATTCAAATCCTAATTAGATAGCAGAGAGCAAATACAAGGAATTATTAAACATCACATCTCATAGAGAAATATGCTCATGACTAATAGGGTCACTGTAAATGTATTTTTTATTTTCAATATATATACACAATATTTGAAACACAATGTTTTCAATTGCAGGCATCAGCCCAGATGTGCACCATTCAGTGAGAGTTAGGCTTGTCCTTGACATGCAGATAATCAACAGAGCCACAAATCAAAACAGATGTAATAATGTTGTATGTAGACAGACCTGTGAAAGATGGTGCTTTCTCTTGCAGTCAACATAACAGCAGTAGCTTGTCTGGTCAGACGGTTACACCTGATGTCCTCCTTAAAAAGAAAATCACTGTTCCTCCACACAAAACATGATGCTGTTATTAAACTGGACAGGACTCACCTCTGACTGACTTGATGCAGAGAGTCTACAGGAAGACATGACCCCCTGTTTCCAGCACTGCTTCATCCGTTCGCTCACTGGTTTCCCCCGTCGCTCAGCTGGACTGTATGCCCACACGGTTCTGTTCACCTGATGAAGCTGCTGTTGTCTTCTCTCCCTGTGAATGGTTGCTGCCATGTTCAAGGTGTTCGCGGTGGTTTCTTCCAATGTGACCATAGTGAGTTGTAGACTCCATATTCTTTGGTGCATCCATCAATTCCACAAACAAAGTCCGGACTACGACTATGAGCAGTATTTATATGACTCAGTAAAGACTTGAGAGTGAGAGCTACAAACACAAAGCAGATAACACAGCGCCAAATCATTCCCTGTTTTTAGCCTTAGCTAGCAGCTAGCTGCCTGCTCTGCATGAAGCCGACCTGCTGACACGTCATGATGAAGGTACGTACCACAATTCCATGTCTTATAACAACAGAAACCACTTACTATTTATCAATTATCCAGATATGCCGATATATTATGAAGCAATATGACCTTATTTACGTAAATATAGTTTGTAAAAATGCAAATTAAACGTATTTAGGCTTAGTGCCCCTCCCCGCTCCCTCTTGGAATATGGTACATTCCACCTGTCGCGTTTTTTTCCACTTGGAGTCCGTGAAGCTAAACTTTAAGCTAGAGGTTACCTGCTGCTGCTGTGAAATCATAATTCTCAACAAACTGTGGATGTCAGACTCATAAAATGGACAAACTGGACGAGGTTACACCTGCCACAGTCAGAGGTATGCTACAAGGGTTACTTTGATGTTGTGCTGGTGTTAATGGTGAGTTAATGTAGTTAGCCTAGCTTAACAAGTTGTGGATTCGCGGCTAAAGTTTAGCAGCTAAAACACATAAAACGGGCTAATCTAGTAATAGCTTATGTCTCATTGAGCTGTGGGGCCATTCTCTCAATGTCAAGGACTGTAAACACTGAAAATACAGCAACAACTGGTCATTTGTAAGACATGAATACATGATGTTAAGTTCACATACTACTCTTGAAGTAGAAGTAGCAAGAAATAAAAAATGTGGAAACAGGTGCTGACAAAATATCCTCACCTACTATGTAAAAATCTGAAGGAATTTAATGATAACCTCTGTTTCTTGGCCCTGACTAACTTTTCTGTTTTACAGCTGCTAATATTGGAGAAGACTTGATCCCATCGCTTTCCCGAGATGACGTTAAAGACCTCTTTCCTGGTCCTGAACATTTCTGGAGGCGCCGGGCTATATGGCTTGTAGTGAATCAAAATGAAAAGGTCAGATCTGTCTGTCACAGTATAACAGGACTGATAAACAGCACATGGTTCAATATCACTATCTGTTTCAAATACATTTTTAAAAGTTATAAGTGTTTTTTTCATTCCCCAAAATGATAATGTGACTATGACAAAAATGCTCAATAAATGTTTGTGTAAATGTGTTTTAGGTGGATACTGCTCTGGAAATTCATCAATCCCCCCACTGGAGGCAGTGACCTTTCAAAAGAGGAGGCAAATACTTCTAAATTTGTGACTATGTCCAACCCAGAATACATGGTGTTCACGGACAGTGAGCTTGAACAGGTGCGACGCTCCTACTTCGAGCAGAAAGACTGGGAACTGAGCACAATGTGACCTTATCCAAGGAGCTCTTTTGCCGACTCATAAGAAACACTATGACTGATATGATCTCCATCGCAAGAGCCACAGAGGACTCCAGATACCCTGCCAAACATGAGGTGCAACCAAAGTTCCACCTTCCAAGAAACCACAACAAGAAGTCAGTTCTGGAGATTCCAGTGCATCCACCATTATTCTGGAACATTCCTGTTAGTTCCATGGGCATCCCAGTGTCACCTAGAGCCAGCACCCCAGTGCAAAACGGGACAGCAGTGATGAGAATGTATGTATTGTATTAAATATAATTTTGGCTGAGTTCATTCATATGGCACATTCTGGACATTCAGCAGCTTTGGAATGTTTCACTATGTGTCCAAGAGTGTCTGTACTCTGGTCCAATATTTTACTTTTATATCAAGCAACACAAACATTAATGAATTAATGCTACCACTTACTCAGTTTATTATACTGACAACTTGCTTGTTTGGATATCTCATGTCCTCTTTCCATCATAATGTCCCTGTAATGTCTTCAGCTTGTTCAGTTGATGTCTGGACAGCCAGAAAATCCAAGCAGGACACTACAAGACCCTCCAAGAAATGTACAAGTCCAAAAAGCCAAACAAAGCTGCAGTAACTCAATTGCTGAACCTTGAATCCGAGTCTCGAAGACGCTTCATCACCTCTGACGTCTTAAAGGATTCTAGAGGCTTACCCTTGTTTCAGGGAACTGGATCACGTAAGTAATGTTGGTCCCACTTAGTTCACATGACTCAGTTTGTAGCCTGACATAAATAGCATAATGTTCATATGTCTCACACATTATAGATTTGTTTGGCCTGATGGTGAATCATTTTAGATAGAATGTTAGACTTTTTTTAATTCTTCACTGAATCTGTTTTTCAGGTGCTTGACGAGCTGCAGCCAATTATCCAACCAACCAACTTCCAGCACATATCAGAGATGCAGAACAGATGGAAAAGCTTCTACTCAAAGGTCCAGTTTTATGGTGTGATGAAGAAGGCCATGAAGCCTCCAAAAACTTTGAATGGAGGTGAAGTCATGATGCATTTAGTTCTTTTTACATAATAATGTCTCAGTTATTTATGTTACAGTTACTTATAGTACCACGTTGTATTGTGCCTTTTCCATTCAACCAGTGGAGCATATCACAGCTGTCTCCAGAGCCCTGCCACTGCTCTGTCCGTCCAGCACTATGCCACCAAAGAAACTGGGCTCAAGCAGCCAGGCTCTTTTCCATGTCCTTTCGGTGAGATTGTTCATAATATATTCCTGTTTTTCATACATTTTATATTTAGTTTAGTTACTTTGAGATAAACTTTGATCATTTCCAAAGTTCCAGGGGAAGGGGAAGTGTTTTCTACAGTGTGCTTAATGTAGTACTGACTTCATTGGCTCTAGCTGTGCTGCATTCAGCATTTGCAGTGCTGAATGCTAAGGGGATTTATTGTGACCATAGAATTTCACTAATGTCCTCATCCAGGTCAAAGTTCTGTTTTTCTAATCTTCTTCATTTATTTGTGTCATCCAGACTTCTGAGGATCCTGATGGGTTCATGCAGCAGCGGGGCCTGTCTTCTCCTGTTCTGCTTGTTTCTGAGGACAACTGCATGATCGCCGTTGGAAACACTCCAGTGAGCACTTCACCATGGACAGACTTAATGAGGGACTTCTCTACCTCATGGCATATTACTATGCCCTGCACATACCCAAAGTGCATTTCTACACTCCTGTCAGTACTGCAAACAGAGGTACACAACCATTCAGTCCACGAGCAGGATTTGACCCCCCACTACAAAGAAGCGATTGGTGAGTGGAAGTCCTTCCCTGAGTGAGTGAGCCCCTTTGTTTGTAGAAGCTTGTGTTTGATTTTCAAAGAAAAGTTCATCACATTCGTCACATTTGTTGTTGATGTTTTTTGGAATGTGGAAGTGGTCCTGTTTTGAATTAAATACAATATATTGAATGAAAAACTTTTGGTGTCTTGATTTAAGACAACTTCACTTATATTTGTTATACTGTTTTAAGAATGATGTCTTATTTTAACTACATTTGTGCAGATTAAGGTGTCATTTCCTAAAGGTAATTTAGTAGATAGACTTAAATTCTAATTTTAAGTTACTTAATCTTAAATTAGTGGTTTTTCATTTCTGGTTTTAGAACAAAATGGATTAATTAATGTTTTAAGTTGCATTTTAGTCTTACAGAGCCAAGACCTATTTTAAGAATTCTTGTCAATGTCTGGAGTACATCTTCCAAATCACACGGTGTTACAGCACCTCTGATTGACCCCACACCCTGTGAATCACCCAGGAAGGGGAAGACCTTAACACACATGGAGGAGGCACATGTTAGCCCCAGTGGCCTAATGGATAAGGCACTGGCCTCCTAAGTGCAGAGGACAGTGGACCAAACCAACCTGTGTAAAATGCATCTCAATGTTTTCCCTAAAGAAGCAAAGTCCACATGTCGGTGTGTCTCAGCAGCTCACTGTTCATGAGCACTATGCTGCACTGAACTGATATACACTCTAAAAACTGTAAGCAGGCTCTACTCAACGTCTTGGTGAAACATTTTTACACTTAAAATATTAAGTAAACATGAAACTAATTATTTAAATATACTAACGAAACTGAGTAAATGTAATAGAAAAGTATATCTGTGGATGCTCTCATTCATCAGGTCAGAGTCATTTCCAAGAGTTTAAATCGAGGCAGCTGGACTCCAGGACTGTTTTTGAAGATGTTTCCCACTCCCCCGAGTGGCTTCTTCAGTTCTGCTACTGCTCTGGTTGGAATCTGAGTTTTATGTGTTCAGGACCTCTGTGGGTGGATCTTGCAGGAGCTACCATGACTAAGATCCCTATAGTTGGTTAATGGTCAGTTAACAACCAGAAAGTGTGTCTGGGCCATGTGCAGGACTAGTTGACGGCCCATCGTTAGAGATTGAATGTGAGTGAAGTCTGCTAGGAAGGGATGAAGGGACAGAGCTGTAAACAGGTGAGAGCTGATGCAGCATCACTTATTACCTGAGTTTCCCCTCAGGGAAGCTGCTGTTTACAAGCTGTTTAAAGAGAGAAGCAAGAAACCAACAGCCAACAGAGTGAAGGAGCTCCATCCGTCTGATGCACGTGCAAGGTAACCTCACCTTCTTGTTCTGGTGTCTCAAGGTGTTGGTTCAGGTATGTCAGCGCTGAAGTTACAACATAATAACTAAAGTCAATGCAATTATCTTTAAATCTTTAAATTGTGATTATGTGACTTAAAAGCGGACTATTATACAACAAACCAAATGTGTTTTATTTACTTCATTTTGAAATAAAAAATATAAATAATTAATAATGGGTAGCAGGGTAGTAGGCTGCGTCATCCAGAGGATTCCAATTCCCTGAATGGGAAACAGCTGGTTTGGGACTTCCACATGCTTTCCTAATGGAACACATGATGTGTTTGTGTAACACTGGAGATGTTAGCTGTACATGTGCAGAACAAAGACATGACCCACAGCA
Organism: Parambassis ranga; assembly: GCF_900634625.1. Classification (NCBI taxonomy): domain Eukaryota; kingdom Metazoa; phylum Chordata; class Actinopteri; family Ambassidae; genus Parambassis; species Parambassis ranga. The sequence continues at coordinate 2,528,104 of NW_021144767.1, forward strand.
GACCATCATGTTTAAGGAGCAGCAGGAAGTCCTCTTCTTAGTAACATTTAGGTGAATGGGACGGCACATTTGATGTTTGACTTCATCTATGAACACATGTCTGCAGCATGTTTACTGCATTTGAACTGTTACTAATGTCATGCCAGCTGTGTCAGCTTTGTTTCCCTTTAAGTCCTCCATCTTCCTGCTTCATGTACTTTGTTGTTTTGTTGGATATCCTGTTTTATTGTGAAAGGACTCTTTCCTTCCTCTTGTGTTTCCCTCCTTGGTGGTCAGCTGCTCCGCCATGATTGTTGTCACCTGTGTCTTGTTAACTCTTGAACACTGTGCTCAGGGCTCTTGGTAGTTTCTGCTTCTACTCCTGTGCTCCTCCAGACACTCCCAGTCCTCCTCTCTGACTGAGCTCACCTGCTTCCACTCCATGTTGATCGGCTGTTCTCACCTGTGTCCTTGTGTATAATCCCCGAGCTTCTCCTGGTCCTTGGTCAGTGTGTCTGTTCCAGTCTGTGTGTCCTCTTTGTTCCTGTCTCACTCTGTGCGTCCTCTTTGTTCCTGTCTCACTCTGTGTCCTCTTTGTTCCTGTCTCACTCTGTGTGTCCTCTTTGTTCCTGTCTCACTCTGTGTCTGCAGTTGTTCCTGGATTCACAGTTTTTTTTCCATGTTATTTCTTTTGTTATTTGAGTTTCTCTTTTTTGGGTGTAAGTTTATGAACTCACCTTTAAGTCTCCAATAAAACCAGTTTATTTCACAGACATTTTTTAAAGTAACAATTGTTTATTTGAAACCTCGGCTTGAAGGTGTTCATATAGATGCATAAAGGCCTGTTCAACAGCAGCCACTTCCAGTACTGAACCACTTTTCTCCACTGGCGAACACCGGCTGAGAAACCATTGGCTCCATCTAGTGGGCCAAGTTGAAACTGCTATGTATTCAGATTGTTCAGCTTGATCTTGTGCGAGTGCATGTGCTTCATTTTAACATGTGCTCAGTTATCTTGTTTATTGGTTATCTGGAGCTGGAAGG